>NC_047160.1:5395812-5650034 GCF_009819705.1 Hippoglossus hippoglossus
GCGGAAATGTTCGGCGAGTGGGAGCAGCTGGTGGTGCACCTGGACGTGTGGCACCTGATGCGTCGCTTTGCCAGGGGCGTCACCACCGACAGCCACCCGCTGTACGGTGTATTCATGTCTCGGCTCTCGGGACGGCGGCGACGTGACCCGCCTGCAAGAGGCCAAGCAGTCCCGCCTGGATCCCACGTCCAGAGAGCTGGCCCGTCACTGCCGCCGACGCACCAGGGGCGCGGAGAAGACGGAGCATCTCATTCAGGAGCTGCTGGATACCATGTGGGAGGCCACCAACAACATGGGTGTCCCTCTCATCGACCGGCCCAAGATGGAGGACATATGGAGCACGCAGCGTCGCCATCTCCACTGCATACAGGACCCGCCGGGAGTGGAGCTGTATGCCAAGAAGGGGGAGTTGACCAGGGGCGGCGTGGTGCTCCTGGTGCACATGTGTACATAACATAGGTGTAATGCGCTGAGGCTTTTTGCGGGCCAGAAACCACATTTCTCTTCTTTTCTCTTTAACTCAGGGGAGCTCATCGGGGTGGAGTACCTGTACTCCCAGACAGGCGACGGCGCTCTGCGCGAAGCAATGGCCCGTGATCCCGACGTGGCGGACGGGATGGAAGTAGAGTGGGACGAGGAGGAGGAGGAGGACGAGGACGAGGACGACGATGAGGGCTTCCAAGAGGAGCTGCCCGGGATCCACGCCATATTGCGTGACATGCCTCATCGCCCGGCCGTTGTGGTGGAGGAGGAGGAGGAGGTAAGCCTTGTCAAGTCAGCCGAGGGAGGGAGGGAGGGGCCATATGCTGCGGCGCGTATATTAAATGCTTGACCTCTGTCTGTTGCAGGATGTACTTGGTCCAGACGGACACGGTGGCTACCAGCACGCCGTCCATCTGGCCCAGGCGTTGGTGGAGCTGCGTGAGCACCTCTACGTCACGCAGGAGCAGGTTAGGCAGATAGGTGGTCTCTGGCAGAAGCTGTCAGACCGGGACAAGGCCCCTATCTCCTTCCCCCCGCGCCACCAGAAGCGGCTGACCAAGGGCCGCTTCAAGACCCGCAGCTCCAAGACCACCCACATGCCCGGCGTGGACAGCGTGACGCGGTAAATGCGCTTTATAGCCGTTTCGGTCATATTCTTCCATTGTGATCTTTTTTATTATGTATGGTGCTAACCCCTCTGTGTGTGTGCAGTTCGTATCTCGGGCAGGGCGCGGGTGCTGCACAGTTCCCGGATGCCAGCAGGTTGATGGAGGCCATCTTCTTGGAGCTGTGCAGCGTACACCAGGAGGGCCATACCCTCGCCGGGGTCCGGGTGAACCGCTGGGGTGCTGTCAGGAGGGACTACGCGTGAATCCGGGAAAACTATTACAGCAGTCGAGAGCTGTCCAGAGCTGCCCCGATCCAACTCCTGGAGGTCAACCAACGGACCCTGCTGCTGTGGTGAGCGGGCGCCCTTTTCCGTGCAATGTGTAGAATGTGCATACTGGAAGGAAGACGCTCATCATCAATATCATTCTGTTCCCTTCCATCAGGCACCACAAAAGGAGCAAGCGGACGATGGTGGACACGGTGTGCCAGGGGATGCCGGGGCCCAGCGCTCAGCAGACGGCGGCAGAACCGCTTCCTCCAGCCAGGGCTCTGCTGCAGGAGCCTCTGCAGCCTGAGCGGCCTCTCGCGCTCTCCCTCCCAGAGGACGCCTCTGGCCAGGCTGTCACACGCAGAGGGCCCCTGGCACCGCCACTCTTTAACATCCTCGCCGCCTCCGCCTCTGCAGCCCACGCCTCTGCAGCCCGCGCCGTTGCCTCCACGTCGGTTGCCCACGGGGGCGCCTCCACGTCTGCCGGCCCCACCAGCGCCTCCACGTCGGCTGCCCACGCTGTCGCCCACGGGGGCGCCTCCACGTCTGCCGCCCCCACCAGCGCCTCCACGTCGGCTGCCCACGCCTGCGTCGCCTCCACCTCTGCTGCCCACGCCGCCGTCGCCTCCACCTCTGCTGGCCCCGCCGTCGCCTCCACCTCTGCTGCCCCCGCCGCCGTGCCCAGATCCACCGCCTGGCAGAGGAAGGTCCGGGAGGAAGAGCAGCGGCGGGCCAGGGAGATGGGCCTTCCTACTGTTAAGACTAAAATCTATGTTTTCCTTTGAATATTTGTTAAGACTAAAATCTATGTTTTCCTTTGAATATTATTAAGACTAAAATCTATGTTTTTCTTTGAATATGTGTCTGTGAAGATGGCAATGAAACTGAACTCTAAACAAGTGCAGTGTGTTGGACAGGGGTGGGGGCAGGGGCAGTTTGGGCTGAATATGTGGGAAAATGTGCGGCCTTCACATAGTGACTGATAGTAGCCGTTGCTGGCTGGTTTTAATCTTGAAGTTGATTGTTGTGTGTGTGTGTGCGTCACATCGCAGTTCAGTCTTGCACCTGTCTGATAATGCCTGTTTGAGAAGACTGTACATCTGTGGCAGACAATACACTGTACTTTAACTTGTTCTCATACCTAACTTACTATATTACAGCATAAACTCCATTAGCTTTATTTCAAACATCACACATACATGAATGCACTGTTTTCTTAAAAAACTGTGACATACCCTTAGAAAGAATTCAAGCAGCGGCCACTAGGTTCTGAAGGACAGATAGGAAAATGTGCATGCCATACTGAAAGCTCACAAGCGGTCAGCCGATTCAAGGCTTGTCTTAAAACACCAAACCAAACACTGTCAGAATGTGAAGATTTGTCCCAGCTACTGTCAAAGGAGGGACGAAACTGGGAGCGGCTCCTCATCATTGGCGAATTCCAGTGCCTTGAGGCTGGGACCAGCCTGTGCACTAGCCACGTGACTCCCCCTCCTGCTGAAGTTCTACCTATTATTATAAATATTGCACCCACCGTCCGCTCGGCGCGACTCTTGACTTCCCTGGCGGTATTAGGCGGCTTGCGGGTTGTACGTTGAGTGCCCATAGCTATGTAGTAGCTGTTCATTGCTTCTAAATAAATACTTTTTTGAACCAGACCGACTCTACCATCTCTACCTAAGGAAAAAAGAACACGACACTACCAAGACCCGAAAGCGCTGTGAACACTTTACCTGCAAGCGCTGTGGCCAGCCAAAGACACAGGAATATGGCCACAGTCGCTATAGAGCGCTGCACTTCTGCTCCCGTGCCGAGGGCCGCTCGGTTGACGACTGGCTGGCGGAGAAAAGGGCAGAGGAGCTGGCAGAGAAGGAGAGAAAACAGGTCAGTGGCCTGATGCCATGCACGGCGCCTGACACGCTTCCCACATCATTGTCATTCGTTAACCGTGTTGATCATCTCCTTGTCTGCAGGCTGAAGCTGCCCAGAACCCCTCCAGTCAGCCACCACCGAGCCAGCGGGGAAGGCGGTAGGCGGCGCACTTTGTGAGTATGAAATAGCAATGAAATGATAGAGTGTGTAACCAATGCGTGTAACCACAGTTGTTCCTATTGCAAAAACACTTGATCACGACAGAAAGGAAAGGCAGGTCGTGAGAGTAGGGGACATTCAATCCTTTGTCGCTCAGTAAAGGTCAACCCATTGAAATGGAAATCTCTGTCTTTGTGTATCTCTCTCAGACAGACACACCCGCACGCATGCATGCGCACACAGCCAGCCAACCACGAGCCTCAGGTCCAACACACCTGGCCCCAGGTGTGAACTGCAGGGGGCCATTTCCGGAACGAGCCATCAGACGTCTTTGTGACAATCGGGGGGGGGGGAGCCAATCAGATCACTGTGATTGGCCAGAGGAAGCTGCCCGGCCACTGCTGCCGCTGCTACAAGGACAGCAGGTCGACGGCAAACAACTGCAGTCGACCACTTGTGCTTGCAACGTGAGTGTCTCTCTCTGTCCGTCCGTCTGTCTGTCTCACTGTACTGTCGGCGCGCTGTTCCTTGACTTTGCTTTTGTTTCACCCTTCCTGTGCAGCATGAAGAAGTCATCCTCGTCGTCGTCGTCGGACTCCGTCTCCGCCTCTGACCCCTCGTGTTCCTCCACCGCGGACAGGAAGCGCAAGGGTCCCACTCGGTGCACTCTGTACCGGAGGCAGAAGAGGGCAGAGAAAGACCAGAAGATCCTGTCCGAGGCCGGGGGTAGCGAGGACCTGGAGACGAAGAAGGCGCGGAGGGAGAGAAGGCTGCAAAGGCAAGGACCAGGAGAAGGAGAAGGAGCAGGAGAAGGAGAAGGAGCAGGAGAGGGAGAAGGAGAGGGAGAATGACGACGACGACAACAGAGCTTCCGTGTGTGTGTTGTTGGCGTTGTTGTTTTGTATTTTTATTGTTTTGCAATAAAAATACTTATTTCTTTACACTCTTCTCAGACTGCTCATTTGTCATCATACAGGCTCCAGTGAGTGTGTAAAATGTAGGTGAAAGGGATGTAGTTGCATTACTGCTTTATTTATTTATGCTACTATACATACTATAAATATATATATATGTGTATATATATATATATATATATATATATATATATATATTATATATATATATATATAATATATATATATTATATATATACTCTATAATATATACAGCTTAATATTGTGCTTTATGTATGCCCATCACAGAGTTGAACATAAGGGCTTAATATATCTCCTCAATTTCTTTATTCGTGCTTTATACGTCTGGAGTCGCATAACGGTTTATCTTCCGTCAGGGATGCTGATGCTGAGGGAGGGAGGGCGTGTTAGGGCGAGTCCGCTCTCCCGTGTTGACATCCGGCGGTCGGTCCGCGTGGCTCATTTGCGTAGGAGCCTCTGACCTGAGTGACGCGGTGAGCTGGCGACGCCCCCCCCGCTTTGGACGCATCGTTCCATTCTCCAAACGTGATATTCAGGAAAAATAGACAGAGAGCGAAAATGAGCAAAAGGGCTCCACAGTGGCTCCCCGAAAAGTACTCTGCAGCCACCTGGCCGCTCGGCCGGCCCCGCGGGCGCCGGGGCCCCCACCTCGCACATCCCGTGCCATCCTTGCGAAGGGCCATGCTAATCTTCTCTGTATCGTATCCAATTTATTATATGTACTGCCGAAGCAAGTACAAGACCTAAACTGCACTTGCTCTCATTTTATTCCCCCTTCAGGTGAGCGGACCCTTTGCTGGGGTAGAAAATGAAAGAGGCTGAACTTTGGTCACACCCATTGTAGGCAGCACGTTTTAGCATCACTGGCATCTCTCTAACGGTCACCAATACATTGATAATGGATTCATCCTTCCAGTTTGTACTGTGTGAATTTCATAAAGATGCTCAGAGTAAGCCTCCTTTACTGGAACACAGAAAGCGCCGCCCAGATATTGTATCCTGAATAAACAGCAGCCTGCATGTCCGGCCGGCACTCATGGCGGCTAGTGGGCGCCGGCCGAGCCGTTTCCTGTCCCGTTGAAACTGCATGGGGAGCTACACCTTTTAGCTTTGGAACCAAATCATGCATGGTAAAAACACAGGTGGGAGCTGTGTTTCCGTTTAACCGCTGCGGCGCTGACAACGCCCGTCTCCCCCTGCCGCCATGGACAGTCACAGGGTGAGTCCCACGCAGCCGCGCAGCCCTTTTGCCCCACCACGAAAAACTTATCGGCTTCCTCAGCCAACGCCCAGTAATCTGTGATGATAGTGTTGGCCAAAGCAGCCCGTACCTGAGTCGGCAGCTGCTGCAGGAACAGCTCCGTGAACAGAAGATCCGGCTTGTGTCTTCCCAGGAGAGACAGCATCTTATCCATTAATTCAGAAGACGCTTCCCAGGAGAGACAGCATCTTATCCATTAATTCAGAAGACTTGCAGTGGCCGAAAACATTTAGCGAAAGAAGCCGGCGTGCACGCTCGGAGTCAGAAAGTCCAAAAGCCTTCAACAGGTGAGCCTTCAACGCACCGTATTTATCGTGCTCCGGAGGATTCTCCAGTATGCTCACCACTCTGCCCGCTGTTGCGCTATTGAGAGCTGCGACGACATAATAATACTTCGTGGTATCCGCTGTATTGTCTCGGAGCGCAAACTGCGCCCCTGTCTGAGCAAACCATGCCGACATTTGCGATTCCCAAAACTCCGGAAGCTTTAGCGAGACTGCGTTCGTCGCCATGTCTATCTCTGGATATGTCCAGAGAAAAATCAAGGTCACTGATGTAGGAGTCGATGGGATGAAATAGTCAGGAGATCTCTCGTTTTGTGCACCTCTCGGTGTGCGTTTTATTTAACAAACATTTTACGGCTACAGAGAACTTCCGGGTGTCACCAAAACATCCACTTTAAACCCCTCCCGGTGCCCTTGTTACCATGGTAACCCCACAGCCCCTTACCGGTTGTGTAAGCGTGCAAACCACATAGTGCAATCAAATAGTGTAAACCCACGTCAACAGTCTTTGGTGAACTCTGTCTATCCCATGTGTCCACTACAGTGCTTTTGTATTGTTTGTATAGTAATACAGATCACTGTTCTCAGTTTTAATTTTAAATGTAACATACCGTCCCAACTTTTTCTGATTTGGGGTTGTAGATTCACTCATCTACTCACCACTGTGCCGATGGAGGGGTGGATAAAGTGTGAGTCCACAAAACCCTTTTGGAGTTAAAGGGGTAATTTGAAAGTCTCAAACACTTCACCCACCCCTCCATCGGCACAGTGGTGAGTGGATAATGAGTGCATTTTCATTTTGGGGTTGACTATCCCTTTAAGATCAGCTTGAGGGAAGGTCTTTGTGGCAGTAGACCATGTCACAGGGCTCTCATTACAGCAGCCAGAGACAAACCATTCCGTTCTTAACATTTTTATTCCATCGAGACACACACTTGAACCAACATAAAATACACTTCAAGTAAAAAAGGCGACTAGCTTTACAGCTCAGTCGTTCCTGGTCTCTTCCTGAGTCTGCCAGGGTCTCATGTGTCTGAGTTCCTGCATGTTCTGGGTCTCTCTGAGGCAGCTCAGACGCTGCCTCTTAAGCACGAGGACCAATCAGCTAACAGCTCTCACCTGTGCTGATTGATCCTCTGTGGTGCAGGTGAAGGTGCTCTCCCAGCCCCCTCACCTCCACATACCCCCATCACCAACTTCAGGCCAAGGAGCCATCCGGCCTGACCTACCCGCTGCTTCTCCGGCAACGAGGCACATGGGACAGGGGCTGCAGGGGCTGCAGGCGGCGGCCTCTCCACCGACGAGGGAACAGGGGCTGCAGGGGCTGCAGGCGGCGGCCTTTCCACCGACGAGGGAACAGGGGCTGCAGGGGCTGGAACAGGGGCTGCAGGCGTCGGCCTCTCCGCCGACGAGACACATGGGACAGGGGCTGCAGGTGGCGGCCTCTCCGCCGACGAGGGAACAGGGGTTGCAGGGGCTGGAACAGGGGCTGCAGGCATCGGCCTCTCCGCCGACGAGGCACATGGGACAGGGGCTGCAGGTGGCGGCCTCTCCGCCGACGAGGGAACAGGGGCTGCAGGCGTCGGCCTCTCCGCCGACGAGGGACAAGGGACAGGGGCTGCAGGTATCGGAGCAGGAGACGCTGGCTTCACTGCCAGCCTGGGTGCTGGAGCAGGGGACCCAGGCGTTCTTAACATTTTTATTCCGTCGAGACACACACTTGAACCAACTTAAAGTAAACTTCAACTAAAGGCGACTAGCTTTACAGCTCAGTCTTTCCTGGTCTCTTCCTGAGTCTGCCAGGGTGTCTGCGTGTTCTGGGTCTCTCTGAGGCAGCTCCGACGCTGCCTCTTAAGCACGAGGACCAATCAGCTAACAGCTCTCACCTGTGCTGACTGATCCTCTGTGGTGCACGGTCTTCAAATTTGGTGCAAAGTATCACTTGAAGTCAAAGATGAACTGATTAGATTTTGGTGCCTGGAGCTCAAAGTTGCCACAGTCAACACAATGAGGCTATTGCATTAGGCTTAGCATTGCTCAGCAGCTCGATGAAGGTTACCGGATTGGCATATTATGTTTTGTTTTTGTTGAGTCTGGCTTCAGTTTGTTTGTCCCCCCAAAAGTGTGCCCCCCCCTAATACATTTTATCACCACTGATCTAGGTGTGGCATTAAACAAAAGTCAGGTAAACAGTCATTAGAACTCATTCATTAGCAACTTTTAATAGCTGCTTTAAATTTCATGACAATCCACTATTGTAAGTTAGTGTAAGGTTGAAACTCTAAACTCTGCATTGGGACTTTTCATTGCAATTGAAGGCATAATGAAAATAGGGTCAAGTGTGTTGACCTTATTTCTTAATGACCTCACTGAAAGACGAGAAAAAATAGACATTCAGCCTACATCTTATCACTAATAGTGCTTCAAAAAGGAATAAAACAATACTATATATAAGGCAAACTTGATTACATTTGCATGAGTTTGTTTTCATTTCACCTTTTCCATTGGACAAAATGTTTCGTTATGTTTTCGTTTAGGCAGAGCTTCCTTGTTTCTCCAGAGAAGTTTCAAAAAAAGTCATTGAAACTTCCATTCCAAGTTATTCATTCCAGTGATGACCTGGTTCTCATTTGATTCGATGTTTTTTCATCATAGAATCTCCAGTCTTCCCACTCTCTGCTGTTATCGCTATGTGGTTGCAGATTCCTCAACAAATTACTTGTGCAAAGTAACAGCTGTCCTCTTGTGGATTTATTTATCTTCATGTAAAGTCTGTATTGTATGTATTTAAACATAGTTACTTACATTTCATTTGATTGAGCAGGTGGACCCAAAAGAAGCAAATAAAGTAGTAAATCAAAAAGTGTCCTTTAATAAAAGGCAAAGGATACTTACAGAAATTAAGGTTAAAAAAACTAAGTCCAATAATCCACAAACAGAAAAAAGGCTAAACTGAAAAGACATAAAAAACTGTAGGAAACAAGAAGACACTGGAAACATTGAGAAGATACTAGAGAGCAAAAAACCATGACAAACCATCGGCTTCGGAAAGGCAAAGGATGACGAACTGATCAAGACAAAGGGAAGCACAGAGACTTATATACTCAGGGAGGAAGGGGTAATAGGACACAGGTGAAACACACGAGGAACAGGCAAAGACAGGAAGTCAATTTGGAAACACACAAGGAGTGAAACTTCTAAATAAAGCAGGAAACACAGAACTCAAAAAGAAACATATATCCAAACACTAGGAAACACAGGAAGAGTGTCCACAAACAAAACCACAACAACAAATCCAAGATACTCTTTTTCTAAGAGCTAAAGTTAAGGTCTTGAGTCCAGACTCATGGCAGCTCTGCTATGCTCACATTTTGTAATCTCAAACTGAATGTTAAAGGGGACATAGCATGCAAATTCCACTTTGTTAGTGCTTCTACAGGTTAATGTGGGTATCTGGCATGTCTACCAACCCAAAAACTCTGGGGAAAAAACACTCGCGCGTTTTGTTATAGTTCCTCTAAGTCAGAAACGTCATGCTTGAGCGACTCGATTGCGCTTCCTGGGTTTTGTGTCGTAACAAGGAACTGGAAGTCTCCCTACATGGTCTTGGCCCACCCCCCCGTCCCCCCACACTCGCTACGCCGGGTTTACACCGGAGGCAGCGAGGCTGCGAGGCAGCGCAGCGCCGTTCCCAAGCACGCAGCCGGGCTGTTCACACGGGACGAGCATTTCTCCGCTGGTCAGCCCGCGATTCACTCACATGTGGCATTTGTCTGGATCGTTGGGACCGGGAGGCTGCAGCAGCTGCTCGGGAGCGACCGCTCGCTCTCCCGTGCGTGAGCTGGAATTTGTGTCAGCGCCACACAGCCAGCAGTGTGGAAGACTTCCGCAGTGTTCAGCGCTACTGTACGCCGGGTTACAGTAGTTACGCCGGGGTACACCGGACGCGGAAGCGCCGCTGCGAGGCAGCGCAGCGCCGTTCTCCAGCGCGCAGCCGCCTGGCTGTTCACACGGGACGAGCATTTCTCCGCTGGTCAGCCCCATAGACTGTATATATAAGGTCAGCCCGCGATTCTGCTTTCTCCACTTGTTGTTGTACCCGTTGAATGTCGGGGTTCGGGGGTAAATGATGGTCTTCATAGCCCCCCCCCCCCCACCCCTCTCTTTCTCTCTCTGTCTGTCTGCTTGTGTGCTTGTAGTGGATGGGCAGAGGGGGACATTTAATTATGTGATTGGGAAAATTAAAACTCCAGGACAACAGAAGGGGAATACAAAGTATGGGATGCATATTTGATAATTTATATCATATAAAATATGTAATTTATACCGTTTAAAATCATGGGGGGGAGGGGGGAGCTGGCTCATTAGAATTTAAAGGAACAGGCACTCAAAACAGGTCACTCTGTGGAGGGCTGTTTTATACAGGGTAAAAAGGGTGCTGTTTTATATGATCCTTGTGGTATTTTGACCAAAGTATGTTACAGACATTTCATTAAGACCCCAAGGAACCATATCAACTTGTGGTAAAATGGGCATGCTATGTCCCCTTTAATAACCATGTGGTAACATCAAGAGAATATGTGCTGCATTGGAGTTTGTCTTTTGTCAAGTGACAGTTTAAAATAAAGATCTGCGTTTGTCCCAAAGACATTTAGTACCATCCTCAAGAAGATTGAAGATTATAATATTATAATATCAATATACTGAGTCATGAGCCAGTCAGTAACAGTTTTGTTTAGATGGATTTGGCTTAAAAAAATATATATATATATATTGTACCCAACGTTTGGGCTTACTGATATGTTCCCCCTTCTGCACTGCTTCTATGAGCGCTCCGTCACTTTCTCGTTTTAGAACTTTGTCTTTGTGAGAAAGTATATAACAAAACATCAGAACATTAAGCAGAAATTATCTCCATGGTTGGATAACACAAGGGGAAAATGCAGAAATATGTTATTTTCCATAATTAAACTGAACAGCCAGTTAAATTAGTTTCAAGAACAATGAGAGTCCACCTGGTAAAGAACACCTCCAGCAGAACAGAAAGGAGGAATTCCCACTGTGACAAACATCCTTCATCAGTAGGTGAAAATGCTTCACGCTGCAGATCTAATGACCTGGTTGAATCGACTCCTGCAGCCAGCAAAGGCGAGAAAAACTTCCTCTAACGATCTCAGACTTTGAGACAAGTTATGCACTTGGTTGATTTTACCTTCATTAGTCCGCTTGCATAAGGCTGAGTCACAATTCCTTACTCCTTGCTCCTTGCTAATAGTACTTAATATTATTGCTAATATGAAGTACATGTGAAGTTCTCCCGTTAAGTTGGCCTCTCTGTGTTTATATTTTCTGTAAAGTGCTATCTTTTCTATTTTAAGGTCTCACTTTATAACTTATACAATGTGCCGGCTGAATTGTCCTCACTCAGTGTGTTTCTGTGGCGAGTGTATAGCTTCTTATCAGCAGGAAAAACACTTGTGTCTGTGGGGGCATGTGTGTGTGTGTTTGTGACTGTGTGTGCGGGGTGTGAAATATTGCATGAATATGAAAATTGCTCCCATAAATAGGCTTTACTTTAAGTTCTGTGCAACTTTAATTTGGACCCCACCACCCCACCCGTTGCATATGAATCTCATCCTCACATCTCTCCGGAGGTCTCTCTGTGTGACGCTTGCTCTCTGTCACGCTCTCTATTTTTGTTTTTCTAAGTCTTGCCATCTCTCTTGTGTCTCCAAACTCTAAACTTTCTTTTTGCAACCGTAAATTAGTTGCAGAGAGGTCAAGAACGATGGAGAGAGAAAAAACATTTTTGTAAGCTGCAGATGATCACATCCACTATACAAATATTTGACAGGGCCAAGTTCAGTTGTGGCTGTAGAGTTTTTGTGAATTAAAGAAACGTTTCTGAAGGAAATGATGAGAAGAATGAAAGAGACAAAGAGAGATAGAGACAGAGAAACTTCACAGGAATATCACAACACATTCTATTTCCTTTAAGGCAAAATAAAGCACACAGTGAAAACAGTGATTTTTATATTACTATTTCATGAAGCTATTCCCCCATTTCCTGGGATTTTCAATAGGTCTTGTAATAAATGTTTGACGTGAGTTTGACGTCAAAAACTGAACTGCTGTAAATTTATCATAAAAGGAAAGTATTCAATTTCCTGAATGTAGTTTGTCATATCTGTTGTATCTGTACCTGGCGATTCTGATTGGTAGAACACGATTCCACTGGCTTTGTGGAGCTAAAAACACAATGTCCTGAAGCCTTAATGGTTTAGAAACCATAGAAATTGAACTCACAGACAAACTTTCACATCTTTGGATCCCACAGGTATTTGTCCCAGCAATGTGGGAGCAGAATTTCAGATATTTAACCCAAATGCCATCCTTTGCATGTGGTATTTTGAAAGTATACATAACAGAAAATATTTAGGAAATTCTTAGTAAGCATCTAACTCCACAGAGACACGGTAATCAGGCAGATTGTTTAAGTGCATTGATTTGTGACAAAATGTCCTAACAAAAACAAACAGTGTTTTATTAAAACCTATTGTGCTAACTGACAAGTAAAATGGCAAAACATAAAAGTCTCTCAAAAACAATGTCAGGAATTGCCAAATAATTTCAAATAAGAAGTAAAGGGTTTAAATGATTATTAAACATTAGAGTAAAACTAATCCATCCATGTCATTGTTTGTTTCATCCAAGCAACTGCTGTGCTCTGCTTCAGTGTCGCTGCCAATGCTCAGGTTGGCTGCCAATGTCCAAACCACAACTTTAACACTTTTTTGTGGACTAAGTCTTCCCAACCAGAAATGCAATTAATAGTCATAATCATTTCATCAGTGACGGATCTTGAAAATAGTGACTTCATATAAAACGGACACAGAACAGCACTTGTTGCATCCAGCCTTTGGGTTAAGATGGCAAAGAAAAACCACGAGCCACTAACAGCTCATGAGACTGATAGTAGAGAGAACTTTCTTCAATCAGTCAGGCAGCTGGAGAAACATTATCCTCGAAGACCACTGACCACATTAGCAGCATTTCTTACATTCAAGAAGACTGGTTGAGGGGAAAAACAATAACGGAGCAGAAGAAAAGAAAAGGCTCGCCTCCAAATACACACTATCACTCACTCCATACTAAAGGTCAGAGCTGCAATAGCACAGAAGAAATATAGGTGTTATCATCATCACTCTTTACTTAGTGTATGTTTATGTGTGTGTGTGTGTGTGTGTGTTTAGGAGCAGTGTTTTCATATTACTCACAATAGTCTCTTTTGTCTCTCCTTCACTCTTTTCTTTTGTTCTCAATCAGCTGTCTATCTCTCTCTGCAGGTAAAAACCCAGGGGTTTATCTGCATCTTTGCATCTGCATCTGCAGCCTTCTCTACTCTCATCCTCCGCTCCTATTCCCTTTTCTCTCTTTGTCTACTCTGTGTCTATTCTCCCCGTCTCTATCTAACCCCAAAACACACACACACTTTCTCCTTCCGCCCACCTGTTACACATTTTAAACAGAGCTGTTATTGCTCAACAATATTGGACCATAAATATAGCCTTTTCTTCAAAAATCTCATATCATGAGGTCACACATCTTTCACACACAATCACACACACTGTGCCCTACACAGAAGCTGAGTGTGCATTTAAGTATAATTTACTGAGAGTTACCTGAAGTCAAATTTAAAAAGGAGCAGAATGGTGTTGCTGCATTAAATAAAATTTAGGACAGAAGCAGCTTCAGCTCCTTCTTTCTGTAAATATTCATTTTTATCCCTTAATGCTGATGACAGCTGTAGCCAGAGGCCTAATGTGTCAGGGTTGTCACTCCCATTCGCGTTAACACGATCTCTAGGCCTTGCAGGAATTTCTTCTAATTTCCTTTACTTGGATTCAAAAATGAACTGATTCGATTGATGTGGTCTAAGGTTGAAGGTCAAGGTCACTTTGATTACAGTTACAGTTTTTTTCGATTGCATAAACACTAAAATCAAAAGTATTACACAATTATCAAAACCTTACACTCAAGGAGCAAAACATCGGCCCAGATTTGCACCACTATAAGCACAATGTCAGCTTCACACTTTTTGCAAAACAATACACACAGTATTTGCAAAACACTAAACACACTTGTATACATTAGACACTGAAGTATATCAAGATGTCACTTCCTTGCAATTCCAAAGCACTGACTGTCAAATGACCCCCCCTATGAGCCAATTGGTTCAACACAGCCATCAGGTGCGCAAACACATGTTTGCTTAATTGTAGACACACCAATCAGGTTTAAGCACTATACAAATGCAGCAGGTGAGTTCACCTGTCTTCAACCAAAATGGAAGGAGTCAGAAGAAGAAGAAGAGTGAGGGTGAGAGGGGGAATCCACGGAGGAGGAGAAGGAGGAAGAGGAAGAGGCGGAGGCCGTGCCAGAGGCAGAGGTGGAGGTAGAGGTAGAGGAAGAGGAAGAGGAAGACCTGAAGCCGGAGGAGAACATGCTCAAAGAAGAAGAGGACCAAATTTATCAAATGAAATTCGCGCAACACTAGTTGACCATGTCGTGAACCACGGATTGACGCTGAGGGAGTCTGGACTAAGAGTTCAGCCAAATCTTAGCAGATATACAGTGAAATCTGTCATTGTAACCTGTACTGCAAACATTTTCAGTTTGTCTGATATTTGCTGAGCTTACAGTGTTATGCACACTAGTGTAGTAGCGTGAAAACTGGGACATGTTTTGTTGTGATTCTCCATGTTGACATTTTGACTGATTTGGGAATATGGAGAGAAATAAATTATAATTTCATCAGTCTGCAGCATTGGTCTTGTGTAGTGTTTGGTGAATTTATTGTATATTTGCACTTTCTCTGTGTACTTCACTTACAGTACTCTAATCACTGAGAAGTAGAATTGCTAAAAGTGTTTTAGGTTAGCAACAGCAGTGTGTAACTGGTTCAAAAAGAATTAAGTCATATGAAACGTGTGTGTTTCATATGGTAACAAAATATGGTTTTGATAAATTAGTGTATAGGTTTTACAAGAGTGTTTCATTTTGCAAAGGATCTGAGGTGTTTTGCTAATTGGGTGTGTGGTTGTGCTAATTGTGTGTAGTGTTTTGAAAAACCGGGCCCTGTTTTGAAAATCGTGCTTAAGCAATCGAGAAAAACTGTATTGCAGCCTGGGCTTAATTTTTTTTAAACATCGTCACTGCGGCGGACACGCTACGAAAAATTTGACTATTGTTGCTTCCAGCTTATTTCCATTTCTGCTGTTGTAAAATTCTTCTACTTTTTACCTTTTTTGGCCATCTCTTTTAACTTCTACTTCTCTGTTCAGCACAAATCTTTCTTCATAATACACCAACGAGGTGAGGTGCCACAAGGAGGTTTGTGGAGGTGAGGGGGCTGGGAGAGCACCCTCACCTGCACCACAGAGGATCAATCAGCGCAGGTGAGAGCTGTTGGCTGATTGGTCCTCGTGCTTAAAAGGCAGCGTCTGCGCTGCCTTACAGAGGAACTCAGACACTCGGACTGAGCTGCAAAGCTAGTCTGCTTCACGATGAAGTTTATTTATGTTTGCTACTGTGCGTTTGATTTAATAAAGAATATGCTGAAGTCAGAATGCTTAGTCTACTGCCACAAGGTTAAATCCTTTAAATATGTAACAAGGAAAAGAGTCTTTATGGGTTTAATCACTGCAAGGAGGGGAACTTAATAGTGGTGTCTGAGAGAGACAATATCACTGATGTCTCACTGTATAATCATGCAGGTGTCATCCACTCATGTTGCTCCCAGCAGCTGGTCTTATTTAACAATCCTGTCAAAGAGCCTCACGACAGTGAGGCTATTCAGCACCAGCATTGTGTCATCAAGCTTTTCTGGTCAAATTTGAATATCTGCTGTCCTCTGCTGTTAGTCATTGTTCCATTGTTTTCAGCAATCAAATACCAATTCTCATCTTATACCATTACAAGTTTAATGATACGCAGTGGTTTATATGACATATGTGGTAATACATTTTTATAAGATGATTTCAGCAAATTTTTCACAGAATACCTTTAGATATTTCACGGTAGAGATTCACAGGTGTTAATAGTCTGTAAATTGCCCATCATTAGGATAGAATTAAGGATGTACCCTGAGCTCTTAAGAAAAATGTAATTAAAAATGTAATTTATTATTAAGTTAAGTATTTTAGTTTATGTATTTATATGTTTTGATTTTACAGTAATTTAATTAGCATTACCATCATTATTACAATTTACTTTATTTGCAATTTTTTTATCATTGACATGTGTGATGGCTGCACACACTGAAACTCAGTTACATGGTGGTAACCTATCTTAATTCCTAATTTGCTTAGTTTGTTTCTCTTTGCACACGCACCCACATCACAGATAAATAACTGGACACATAGATTTTGGTTTAATACAACATACTTCATTTATTTATATCATTATTTTCTCTGATAATTAATCAAGTTTTCTTTGAGTTACCAGTTCCTGGGGGTTGCTGCTGGAGTCATCTGGCCATTCATCAAAAGGAGGCCCAGCTGCAGCAGACAACCTTAAAGGGGACATAGCATGCAAATTCCACTTTGTTAGTGCTTCTACATGTTAATGTGGGTATCTGGCATGTCTACCAACCCAAAAACTCTGTTATGGTTCCTCTAAGTCAGAAATGTCATGCTTGAGTGACTCGAATGAGCTTCCTGTGTATTGTGTCGTAACAATACACTGGAAGTCTCCCTACATGGCCTTGGCCCACCTCATCCCCCCCACACTCGTTACGCCGGGTTTACACCGGACGCAGCGAGGCTGCGAGGCAGCGCAGCGCTGTTCTCAAGCGCGCAGCCGCCTGGCTGTTCACACGGGACGTGCATTTCTCCGCGCTGGTCAGCCCCATAGACTGTAGATATAAGGTCAGCCCGCGATTCTGCTTTCTCCGCTTGTTGTTGTACCCGTTGAATGTCGGGGTTCGGGGGTAAATGATGGTCTTCATAGCCCCCCCCACCCCACTCTCTTTCTCTCTCTGTCTGTCTGCTTGTGTGCTTGTAGTGGATGGGCAGAGGGGGACATTTAATTATGTGATTGGGAAAATTAAAACTCCAGGACAACAGAAGGGGAATACAAAGTATGGGATGCATATTTGATAATTTATATCATATAAAATATGTAATTTATATCGTTTAAAATCATGGGGGGAGAGGGGGGGGAGCTGGCTCATTAGCATTTAAAGGAACAGGCACTCAAAACAGGTCACTCTGTGGAGGGCTGTTTTAGACAGGGTAAAAAGGGTGCTGTTTTAAATGAGCCTTGTGGTATTTTGACCAAAGTATGTTACAGACATTTCATTAAGACCCCAAGGAACCATATCAACTTGTGGTAAAATGGGCATACAATGTCCCCTTTAAATGGCTTTGAGCATTAATTGGACTGCACCATGTCATTTGTAATCATGGGGAGGGATATTGTTTCCTTATTTAGATTTTTAGTTGTTAATCTTTGACTCCTTTTTGATATTTGTTTAATTATTGTTCCTAAGTTAATATTATACGGCCTTATACTGGGGTGTTATGTTGTGGCTGTAGTTTGTTTTCAATATTATTATGTCTAATTCTACCCCCCTTTTGTGTTTGAGTGGCTTGATCTGCCACTATATATGTTCCCCTGTGTAAGTTGAGAGGCAGTTTTTGTGGTGATGTTAACTTGGCTTCACTGGGTACCGGAGGCTAGTTTGGTTGGTTGACCTTTTGCTGGCCCAGATTGGTGAAGTTTGACCTTTTGCATTTTTGTTAATGAAAACCAAATTAAAATACTATTTTTTTCAAAGAAAACTATCTGTGGCTCTCTGGTCTTCCTGCTCGGTCCCTGACATATGGTGGCAGTGGTGGGATCGGCCGGTAGAGAGCACAGAATTTTTTTCCAATCTCGTTACCCCCAGCTCCAACTGGTGAACAATGCAACGTGGAGGACGGATTGCAAGAGGAAGAGGAAATCGTGTGGAGCCTAGTGAAACACAAGCTGGTCAAGATGAGCAAATCTATGGTACAGACACTGGAGCCTCTGGAGGGGTAACAGACACTGAGATTGGAGATGTCAGAGAACCAACTCTGGCAGACCTGGCAAATATTTTTCGTGCCCACATGGACCAGCAAGAGGTCTGTGAAGAGACTGCACACCAGGAGCAACGGTTTAAGGCACTACAACATCAGTTCCAACTCCTGCAGATGGAAGTACAGGTTCGTAATACCCCAGCCCCAGAGCTCATTCCATCTGGGCCAGACACCCAAGGCATGGAAATCCTTGAATCAGAAGAATCTGATCCTCAGGCCCAAGCAGTCCTGTCACATGAGGGTCCTCCAGCCAGTTCCTCATCAGGTTGTTTTCGGTTAGAAAAGGAGCCCAGATTAGAAAAGCTTACAGACAGTGATGAAATTGAACATTTTCTTTTAACTTTTGAAAGGATTGCCGCAGCATGTAGGTGGCCTAAGTCTGACTGGGTTTTCCACCTGATTCCATTGCTAACTGGTAAGGCTAGAGGTGCCTATGTGCACATGGACATGGATAATGCTTTTCATTATCAAAGTGTAAAAGGTGCTATTTTCAGAGAATATGATGTTAACCCTGAAACCTACAGACAGAGATTCTGCTCCGCAGAGGTTGAACCTGGCGAAACACCCAAGGAGCTGTATGTGAGACTGAAGGAGCTGTATGGGAAGTGGATCCAACCAGCTGGTAAAACTATTAAAGATGTTGGTGAGATTATTATCATGGAGCAGTATTTGCGTATGTTATCCCCTGAGCTTCAGGTATGGGTCAGGGAATGTGATCCTTCAACAGCTGCAGAGGCTGCTTCACTGGCCGACGTGTTTGTGGCTGCCCGGCGAAAAGGACAACCATGGAGCTACACCACCTGGAAGGCTACAAAAGACATTTGCAGGCCCATATCCTCTCAATACCACCGGGGAGCAATACCAGATGTGGATAAGACTCCCATGAGGGAGAATCGGTCAGCAATTACACCAACAAAGCAGGTTAGCAAAGTTCTTATTTCTTACCTATGCGGACAGGAAGGTCACATAAAACCCATGTGCCCAAAGAACCCTCCCAAGCTCACTCAAATGTGAGGTTCACAAATGAAGTTCACAACTGTCAAAATGAATGGGAAATTACTAAGAGCCCTAATTGATAGTGGCAGTGATCAGACCCTGGTGCACAGGCAGTTTGTACCATCTAATGTTATCTGTACTCTTGAAAGCATCCCCATCTGCTGTGTGCATGGGGATGAGAAGCCTTATCCAATTTATATTGAAGTTCAAGGACAAACCTACCTTTTTAAATATTGGAGTTGCAGATTATCTTCCTTTCCCAGTGGTGCTGGGTAGTGACCTGCCAATCTTGTTTGATTTGCTACACCGACCTCAAAGTTGTAATGTTACAGTAACCAGAGCCCAAGCCAAGCTAGTAGATGAGCCCTCCGAAACCCTCAGTGCCCTGCCGTTTTATGATGCTGACCTAGACATCCAGCCTGAGAAGCCCCGAAAGTCACGCAAGCAAAGAAGGCAGGACAAATTTCAACTCACAGTTGTAACGCCATCAGATCAGGTACCTCGAGATTTGCCACTGGGCTTCAAGGTGCCTTCTAACATAGCCCATATGCAGCGAGATGACCCCAGCTTGGTCACAGTGTGGCAGAATGCTAGGAACAGTCCTGGAGAGGAGTATTTCCTTCGAAAGGGTATCCTCTACCATCACCATGGACCAGCCAAGCAGCTAGTGGTTCCTAAGCCAGCCAGAGACACAGTACTTGTCTTGGGCCACTCTGTTCCCTGGGCTGGCCACTTAGGGAAACATAAGACCCTGGCTCGCATTAGACGACACTTTTACTGGCCTGGTTTGAAGACAGATGTTGTCCAGTTTTGTAGGACTTGCCCTCAGTGCCAGAAGACATCTGGAAAACGACCCTGGAGAGCTCCGCTTCAGCCTCTCCCTATTATTGGTATTCCCTTTGAACGACTTGGTATGGATGTTGTTGGGCCACTTGAAAGGAGCAAGACTGGAAACCGCTTCATGCTGGTGATCACAGACTATACCAAATATCCTGAGGTATTTCCCCTAAAAACTGTCAAAGCAAAGACTGTGGCATTGTCCCTAGTTCAGTTCTTCTCCAGAGTTGGTTTCCCCCGTGAGATTTTAACTGATCAGGGCATGTCCACACTATTGAAACAGGTCTACCAACTGCTTGGTATCAAGAGTGTGTGAACAACCCCTTACCATCCACAGACGGATGGATTGACGGAGCGGTTCAACCAGACCCTTAAACAAATGCTACGTAAGTTTGTCACCGACACGTGACAAGCCCATGACTGACCGACTTGGACCAATGGGAAGAGACAACATGTATGGAGAGCGTGAGGGGGGCGGGACTTCCGGCAGAAAAAAGTTGCAAGGAGAAGACGGCAGCGCAGAGTAGTAGCCGGTGAGAAGTTTTCGAAACAAACTGAAAAGCTGTAAGTCAGGAAGAACCGGAGGACGGCTGGCGAGTCTTAGCGAGAAGACAGCGTCGGAGTCCATGGTGAACGGTGATTCGCATGGCAGGTTCAAGTGTTTTGCTCTCGCCACGCTCTCCCTCCCCTTCCCCTCGGGTCTCCTCCCGTGAGTATTCTGCCACTGGACATTCTCCACGGTAGCACCGGGCTTGGAGTTAGCTACAGCTACTGCTACGGCGAAACATCTCCCCTACCGGGTGTACATGGACACTGTTGACTGACTTTTACTACGAGTGAAATGGACACTATTGACTGACTTTACAGAACGAAGTGAGCGGCACGAACTTTATGGACAGTATCATTGCGGTATATGGACTACATGCCTACCGTGGTGCAGTGCACTTAAATGACATGTGTTAATGTAATATTTGGTTAGCCGCTGTTCGGTGATACTAAATTCGAATGTATACTGAAGTTCTATTTTGTTGTTTGAACTGAATTGTGAAAGGTGATTCCCTGTGTTAAAGAGAAGGTTTACTGTGAGAATATACGTTCCATAATCCGAATGGTAATTATACTTGAAGACTCACTCCAAACGAATATTATTATTATTATTATACTGTCTGGGAAAATAAGTTCTGTGTCTAGATTAAATAAATGTGTTTATTTTTCCAGTTAAGAAAACCTGGTCTGTGAGGTTACGGGAAGGGATGGGGCTGTTAGAGTAAACACATATTTATTTAGATTTACACATCACTGATCTGAACTCATAGTCCTTTAAGATATTTGACGGGGATTTCTCACCCGTTACACACAGGTTCGAATTGGGATCAATGGCTACCCTACCTCCTTTTTGCATACAGGGAAGTACCCCAGGCTTCTACTGGGTTTTCCCCATTCGAACTTTTGTATGGTCATGAGGTGAGGGGACCTCTGACCTTGCTAAGAGAGTCCTGGGAGGGAGACCATGGGAGGGAGGCGGATGTTAATATCATCTCCTATGTTGTTCAGATGCGAGAGAGGCTACAAAAGATGACTGAACTTGCCTGGCAGCACATGGCGGAGGCCCAGAAGTACCAAAAGGCTTGGTATGATAAGACAGCACGGCAGAGGACCTTTATCCCGGGTCAGAAGGTTCTAGTCATGTTGCCAACCAGTGACGGCAAGCTTCTCGCATTTGAGGTAGAGAAACAACTTGGACCCACCACCTACCAGGTTGCAGCCCCAAGGCGAACACGGTCCAGCAAGGTGCTCCATGTGAACCTCCTCAAGGAGTGGGCTGAAAAGCCAGAGAAGAAGGCAGAGGTCTTGCTGATAAGAGCTGTGAAAGAGGAAGAAGACGTGGATGATCAATACCTTCCCTCGCCAGCCCTCACTGAACTTGATCTTAGCCATCTGTCAGCTGATCAGCAAAACCAGGTGAAACCTTTTATGTAATCCTCGTATATTTCAAGAAAACCCAGGTCGCACGGACATGGTTGAACATGTTATTGTGTTAAAAGATGAAGCTCCAGTGAAACTTATGAGTTATAGGATTCCAGAGCAGCTCCTGGGGTCCCTGAAGAAGGAAGTGGAACTGATGCTGGCTCTGGAGGTCATTGAGCGCTCAAAACGTGAGTGGTGCCACCCAGTAGTTTTGGTCCCAAAGAAGGATGGCACATTAAGGTTTTGTATTGATTTCAGATACCTTAATTCTGTTTCAAAGTTTGATTCATACCCAACACCACGTATTGATGACATGATTGAGCACCTGGGCAAAGCAAAATACCTGACCACCATTGACCTGTGCAAGGGCTATTGGCAAGTGCCTCTCTCTAGGACATCCAGGGAGCTCTGGTCTTCCTGCTCGGTCCCTGACATGTTGATTGTATCAGACATGAGGGTCATGCCCAGAATTAGATTTTCTATTATGCCTTGAGGTTCAATTTTTTTATTTGTGAGTCAATGTTAAATAAATAACAAAATGGTATAATTGAATGATCCCATGATTCACAGTCCCGGTATTGTGCACGCTGACGCACAATCACTCACATCTTCATGAAATATGTGTCTCTAAGCACTGGAAGTAATCAAACACAGGGCTAGTTGGTAAACTGTTGAAAAAGGTAAGCTAATAGCTAACCAGCTAGGCTAGCACTATTTAGTCACAAATGAGTTTATTTTTGTTTCCTCTGTACTGCGTTTAGATCCACCTTTCTCAGCATTGTGCGCCATTTCATTCAATTAGAGTTTTAGGAGTAACAAAAGTCTCCACGCTATCAAGCCAGCTTGCTGTTTTTGAGCAACCTAGCCAACCTCTGTTACAACTGCAACAATAAGTCAAAAGATGTATTTGATGCGGTAATGATAACTTGATGAACAGAAAATAGACCTGTGTTGATGTGACAACCCTTGAGTTGTCCTGCTCACACACACAGAACTGATTACTGTGTTTACTTTAAGTTATTTTTCTTTGTAAATAAATACTTCAACTGCTGCAATTTGTGAACTTCCTCTTTGAGGTTCAAAATGAAAGTGAAATGAAAATGGATCCTTATTTCCTCCAGGACTCCAAATTGGGTCTTGTAGGTGCTTTTGCTGGGTCCCCTCCTGACAAAGACACTGGTATGTTTTAACAAGACCTGACCCTGGTTGGGTGACTGCATTATACATTTTAAGCTTGGGTACTTCACTGAAAAGGTCTAAGCAGTTGTGCTTTCAACAATTTATATGACCTGGGCTGTTACTGAGGGGAGATTATAAGTTTCTGTGTGGTAGAGATATGTGGAAAGTGCAGCCTGGTGGTAGAAATATGGCTGCCCCTGCTCCATTAGCAGTGCCCTTCAGCTAGCTTTAATGCTAAGAACAGCTATGAATCAGCACCACACACACACACAGCAGCTTGGTCACAAATCTCTGAGGTGACTGTTGGGTCAGTCAATGAAGTCAAGACTCACAAGAAATATTAACTTGTGCTGAAACTCCATGTTTGGCTTAGTGTTTCACAAATGAAACCAAATGTTACTAATGTGCAGGCTTTGTGAGTGAGTTTTAAATTATATCTGACTAGTAATTGCTCAAAATACAGCACTTGTTATTTTAATAAAAATAATTCTTTATAAAAATAAAACAAATATTCTTACTGTAAACTGTGTACCTTAGTTCAGATGGATTTGTCAAACATCTGAAATGATGTAAAAACAATATATTTCCATACAACAGGGACAAACTGAAAACATATTTGAATCCAGCTTGAAACTAACCACCGCTGCTTCATACCACTTCGCATGTGAGTTGCTGGAGCTCATGTGTTTGCAAACAGGTTCCTGTTACTTCTTTCTCTGGGTGACTGAGAAATATTGTCACTAAAGAAGTTCAGAAGTCAAATCGGGCACTTTTTAAAAAAATTATTTCTCCATGTTCTTCTTTGCCCACTTTATTCACAGCAATCTGTAATAGATTCTTCAGCAATATCAGACTTATTAAAATGAAGCCAAATGTATCCATTAAAGTGGCTGTCAGTAGGCAGAATAATCCTTCTGAAGCTTTCAGATGTGCTGTTTCATAACTCCATGTATTTCCAGGGGGGGAAGCAGAGTCATCGGCAAGTCATTTGGCTGAGACAAAGATTAAATGACGGAGCTTCAAAAGCTCTTCCTGTCTCTCATTTATTCTCTATCACTGTTGATCCCCTACATGTCAATCTTATCACATCCTGTCTGTGTACTCAAACCCAGATTGTCACCTCTATTTAATGGTCAAAAATACTTTTATCGACCTCTCTCTTTTATATTATTTTCCTATTCCCCTCTCTGTCTAGCTTCTTGAGTCTTTCATACGATAAGTAGATTTATAAAAAAAAAAAGGCCGGTATAATCTAACTCACAGCGCTTGTCCTCCTCAGGAGTCCTATGCTATCTGTCATCTCCCCTATGTGTTATTTCCTCACCTCTGTTCAAAGGGATGCCACATTCATTCCCTTATTGTTTTACAGTCGCCCATCTGATTGGTGCATTTTAATTACACAGGCAACAAGACCGTCTCCCCTCCCAACTCGCTCATAGTTTGACATTGCCTCTGTGCTTGGAGCCATGAGGCCAAGCTCCTGGCGACACTCCATTTAAAGTGTTACATCTTACGATCATATACAGTTTCAGTTAAGTGTTATATATGGCCAGTATGTTAACGTAATGAAAACAGCGAGCTAAAGTCAGTTTTCATTGACCAGGATGTAAGCACCATATCCTTAATGGGAGCATCTTTGTGACAGATGACAGGTACAAATCTATGAGAGATAGAAGACATTAAAGCAATGGTGTAAGGATGTAAGAAAAGCTTGGGTGAGCTTTCACCACAAGTTTGACTCTGCCTTTGTTTCTGCTACAGGGGATATGCCAGACACAGAGTGGCTCTTACAAAGTAAAAGTCAGTCATGGATTCTATACAAACCAATGTGATACCATCTGAATACTATGTTTCAACACAAATTATGATTAATCACAAGAATAATATGAGGTAACCTTCTTTTACTAACTTAAATCTGAGAGCAGAACACATTAAATAACTTAAGCTATAGTGTAAATGTGTTGTATTTATGCAACATAACCATTACTTTTCATTTGTTTAAATGTTTGTTTTAACTTAGCTGACCTTTTTTTCATTCAAGTTGTTTTAACATATTCAGGGAAAACTAAATATATAGCAACATAACCTATTCACTTAAAAAAGTTATATTGTTTTTATCACAGTTAAGTTAACTAACACACTTCAACTCTACAATGCACAAACTACAATAATCAAACTTGGATTGCTTACAAAATAGAAGTATAATATTTCTTGTTTCCCATAGAGAATCTGTTATGTGATGCATGAATAGAATGGCCTCTGTCTTTTTTTTTGTTTTATCTGATGTATCCCACAAAGTGCTTCAACCACACAGACAGTGGAGATGGACAAAAGGATGTTTTCATGACGGCAGTGAAAAGGACATCTCCAAAATGAAACACATACTTTCACATCCAGACTTGGAAAAAGTAATGCACATAATAATTTTCTCTAGACTGGCCTACTGTAACTCCCACTTCTCTGGTATCTCTTGTATTTGCCTTTTGCTTTCAAAGCACTTTGTAAACTCTGTTTTTAAAGGTGCTATATAAATAAAGGGATTTATTATTATCATTACTGTTATATTCAAGTACCCCCAGGATACTATCTTACCCTGTTAAAGCTCAACCCTAAATCGAAGCTTAGACAGTGTTTCTTCTAATATGTCAAAACATAGGGTTTGCCATCCTTTGAAAAATGGACAAATACACACAATAGCAGTAATGGCCTCAACCATATCTGTTTGTCCAAAAAATGAGGAGAGAGAGAACTTAAAGTATGTTAAAAAGGGTCATTTCTTGGTCTTTACAGAGATAAAACTTGGTATTTGAAGTGACCCTTAAAACCCGAAGCTGAAATGATTAGGGAAGGTTTAACTATCTTTGTAGCATCAAAGTATAGTACAAGGTAGACCTGTTTTGTGTTGTGTATTCTTTGTGTATGTTAGCTGGAGTATGCCATTTGGAAAATACAATCAACTGCAGGTTATCAATTTGTATCTGATAACATGCCGGAATATTAAAACCGTCTCAAGTGACATGGTTTTCACATGCGCATATCATAAATTGTCTGGTGTATGCTGATAATACAAATCCTGATTAAATCCCTGTCTTGCTCCGACAATTAAATCACTGCAGCAGAGAACAGAACGGAATCATGGGTCCCTTTTACAGTTTCAGAAAGAAAGCATTTTTACTATGGGCAGTGTACATTCTGTTGATTTTACTTTACCTTCCGGATGTCATTCAGGGCTACATTTGCTTACTTACAATATGAACTGAATTTTAGACTTATAACTTTTAACTTAATTTAGCAAACCAAGATAAATGGATGAACTTTTCATAGTTTCCAATGTGTAACACTTGAGAGTAAATGACTTACAAAACAAGTTAATGCTGCACATTAACTTTTCAGAAATATCTACAATGATTGTGGCATTATCAAACTATGACAGGAAAAGACAGTTTTTATTTTAAATGAATACCAGTGGAGCACAATACAAGCTACACTGACTAGATTTTAGAAGCAGTGTGGCTTAATAAACAGAGAAAACCAGCTGTAGAACAGACAGTAAAACATTGTAAATGTGGCAAGTAATTCAATGGTTTAAGACTTTACTCAAAGTAAAAGGCACAGACAAAGAAAAAAAAAATCCTTAACTGTTGTCCTCCATGTAATATTCTTTAAATGAAAAGGATAAGACCACATTTAGTATGCAAATTGGAGCCTATTTGTATGGTTTTATCTAGTATATTTAGAATTATATCATATATTTCTTTATCTGTTTGTACATATTTTATATACCTGTACATTTCAATATGCTATATAGCTCTTGGGTGCTCGGCCTCTAGTCACATTAATACCCTGCATGCTGTGATGTGTGTGTACATAATAACTCAGAAAAGCACGGATGGATTTTCACCAAACTAGGGGTGGATATTACTTGGGAGTGTATATCCAGAGGATAAACGTTAGGAGCCGATGGGCCAAATAGCACATTTTCCAAGATATCTCTGCAAGGAAAAGAGCTAGAGAGAGACAATATAAAGCTTATATTAATGAGAAAGTTATTAGCTATCATTTAATATCACATGATAAGTGGCATTATAAAGAAGTAATAAAGTCAGAAAAGTACACCATGCACAGTTCAAAAATGCATTTCTGCATCCTATAGGACTTTAGACAGCCTCAAGCATGTACAGATCAGAAAATAAGATATGATCATAAGGTGGGAATGATGTCATGACATAGGATTATTACAATATAGAAAATGTTGCATTGATGTGGACATTGAAGATTTAACAATATGTGATGTGTGTTTTTGTTATTTGTTATACTTAATAAACTATCTGTTTTGCTCAGTACAAATAGGCTATGACTGTCAGGATGCGCAAAATGGCAAACGAGAACCCAGTAGCACGACACTTGAGCAGTTTTAGGAGTAGCAAGAGTTCAGGTTTAATGGACGAGCAGGGGTAAAAAACCAGGCAGAAAGTCAGAGATAGCAAACAAATCCAATAGGGAGCAGGCACAAAGGGAATCCAGGGTCCAAGAAGGCAGGTCAGAACAGAGATCAGGCAGAGTAGTGAAACAAGAGATAACGCTGGAAAGCTAGGAAAAACACACTAGACAATCTGGCACAGAACAGAGGAAACGGGCCGGTATATATACTGGGTGACTGATGGAAGGCAGGTGAGTCTGGGGTGGGGCAGGTCAGGTAATGGGATCCGTGGGAAGAGGTGATGCAGAGCAGGGGGGAGTGGCTGAGTTCTGAAATGACATGAGAATTAGTATATGGAAAACAAGATAGCAGAAAGAAAAACACTATGAGCTGACTGAAGTTGTGACAATGACTTAGGATGTTCAGCATTATGCTAACAAGTTATCAGCAAATAAAAAAAACATAAAATGGTACAGGAAATTGCATTACACCAATTGACTTACAAAAAACTCAGTTACGATAAGATAGGGAATCATTTACATTTATATCTACATCATTCTAACATGATTGTTCTCTCTATGTGCAATGCCCTTGACATGCTGCTGTAACACAATAATTTTCCAATTTGGGATCAATAAAGCAGATATATCTAACCTTTTATATATGTGAATTGAAAAACTGCTAAAAGTCATTGAATTAAATGACAGGCAAATTATTTTGTTTTCTGTGATGACAAATTAATAAAAATACAAAAAAAAACTGACAATCTCCCAAAATGAGTGCAGACTGTCCTCCCACGTACATCTCTCCTGTGTATATAGTTACGAACATGCTTTAGTATTTGTGTTTCTCAGTGTGCACACCTACACAGGCTCTAAAAGTGTGTGTGTGTGTGTGTGTGTGTGTGTGTACATGTTCTAACAGGAAGTTAACATTTGTGCAGATGGTGTGTTGGTGTTTGGATGGAGTCTACCATGCTGCTACTCTTGATAATCACCAAAAATCACTGATAATCCATCAATCATTAATTATTCATGAAAAAGGCTGGAGAAGACAAGTAATAGGACAGTAGAAGGTGTAGGGAGACATAGCAGTATGTGCTGCTAACACATTTTTGTTTTACAGAAAAAGGGGTAGTAGAGTATGTTAAACATAATACTGTCAATACAATGTTTACTAGGATATATAGACCATTCACAAAGTACCTTTTTTCTACATTTAAACACATGCATGCAGTCCATCTTTATGCAGCAATTACTCTATGAGATTATAATGTGGGGTTCAGAATCTTGCCAAAGGACAGTTCAGCATGCAGAATGGGGAAGAGTTGACTTGAACTGCTGACCTTCTGTTTAGACAACTGCTCTATCCCCTGAGCCACAGCTTACCCCACAAATTGGTAGGTGTAACACTTGCATGTAATTTGTTGATGCCACACTTAATGTTCCATCGCTAAGGAGGGTTCACCTTCTTCGGTGCTGGCTGCATTTTGTATTTTGCATCATAAATATTGCAGAGGCTGTTGTATGTGTCAACTTTTGTTTAACTAAACTTTGGGCTCATCTATCTATCTAGTGTACTTATCCATCTATATAGTCACTTGTTGAATATGCAACATGTGTATAGGTTGCATTTATTTTATTCGAATTACCTTTAAAAGCTATCTGACTTCATTGCTTTAAATATAATGAGAAGAAGAAATCAAAAATACAATGGTTGCTAGCTTCCAATAAAGCAAACCAAGCAAAGAGCCCAATAACTTATAAGAAAGCCCTGTAAAATGCCCGAACATTCTATTATTCATCCTTAATTGAAGAAAACAAGAGCAACCCCATGTTCCTCTTCATTACTGTTGCCAGGCTATCTGAAAGTCATAGCTCCACTAAACCAGCTAGTCCTTAACTGTTAAAAATAATGATCGGGCAGAGTGGTTGTGGCGATGAACTGGTGCCAGGGCTTGAAGAGACAGCACCAGCAGCCGGAGCACCAACAGGCTAAGTAGCAGCATCAGCGGTATAAGGAGCTGTGATATCCAGCTTCTCAGCATGGTCGTCGCTTGCATAGGACCAAAAAGTATAGTATCCAAGTGCATCTTACCCTCCTGGATTTCTTTGTGCAGTCCTCTTGCTGCGACAGAGGCAATTTGTGCCATCAGATGAGGAGATAAGAGGAACCATGGCTGCTTGAGCATATCCTCAGATTCTTTCTCTGTCTACTTGAGATCAAGGACTCTGATGAAAAAAATAAAAATATTTAGGTGGAAAAAAAGCTAAAAGGAAGGCTTAAAAGTATTATAAGAATGTGCCTCATTAAAACTGGATTAAACACATTGTATTGATATTTGAGTGATGGGAATTTGTTGATTTTGGTAGGAATCAAGAACAGAGGGAGCAGGCTGGCAGGATGAGAGAAATTTAAAGGTTGCGAGTGTAAGCCACATTAAAAGAAGAAGTAAGTGGAGTAAAGGAGTGATTTGGGGGATGCCAGTCAAACTATAATGTCGGAAATTAAATCAAACCTGAAAGGAGGAACTGCAAACGGTGTTCGTGGTTGCAGGTAAATCGAGAGGGAGTGAGGAAAGACAGTGAGACCAAGCCAATGAGATGTCCTAATTGTCAAAGATTTAGTCAGACAGCAAAGGCAAGCAATTGAAGAAAAAGATCTGGGGAAGATCATGAGCATGATAAATGTAACCACGAATTGCCAAAATGTTGTAACTGTGGTGAAAACCATAGTGTAACTTGTGAAGTAATGAAAAGGGAAAGAGAGGTACAGCAGGTGAGAGTTCAGAGCAAGATGACGTATTACATTTATAAGGGAAGATATATCATTTAGGAGGATACAAGTGCTCTGGAGAACTTTGAGTGCTATGGGGAACCTTTTCTCGCTAAAGAACCTTTTTTTTGCTGTTTATGGTTCTTTGGGGAACCTAATTCAAAAGAAGAGTTCTCCAAAACACACCTTACTCTAAGATTAATTCTAATGTTATATTTTACAATTATATTGTTTATAATAATTATCAGTGTGATTTATTGCCAGATTTGCTCAAACTTTGTAATGAACTATTCCGGAAGTTGAAACTACCACTGCAGATCGCTGAGGAGCATGAAGCTTTGACCAGCTGCATCAGTTAACATGGGAGGGTAAGTAATCATTTGAAAAACAAAATTGTATATATATATTAATGAATTTAAATTTAAATTTTCAACCAAACCATGTTCCATGGCATGTGTTATTGAGAATATCACCTTTGTCTTTGCTTTTTTCAGGCCAGATTGTCAATGCTGCAGTACTCCTCCTACCATTAGCCTATAAAGGCAACGCACAACAAAATTACCATATAGATAGTTAGCTAAGTTGAAGGATATCGAGTTCTTGACAGTGTAGAGGTTGGCAAAATTCACTTATGCAACATTAATGAAAAAACATTTGTGAAAGAAAAACATTTATTATGAATATAATAAAGTATAAAAAACACAAATTACTAACGGTGTACTTACTAAACAAAGATAGGTATGTGGGTATGCATGTGTGTGTGTCTGTGTGAGTCAGCGTGCTTCCAAAATGGCGGTTGGCCACTTTGAAGATAACGCCCCTCCCCCCTGTTGGAATGTTTACGACATATAGCGGGGGTCAGAGATAATTAGGTGCTACGATATGCGTGTGTCTGTGTGTGTGCCAAATTAGAGAAAGTTACTAGATGCATGCAAGGAAAGACTGAAGAGCATAACTAACATTAACTTTCAAATAACTTGTAACCACAATATCACAGCACAACACAAATCAAACTTATAAACATCACACAGAATCGAATAAACAGTCTTTGCTTAGCCTAGTATAATTATTAAGTCCAGTTGTGTTACCCGTCCGTGGAAAGGGGAAAAAGAGTTGCTGTGCAGTTCACAGTTCTGTGAAGTCGTCTTGCTGGTTTGTGGCTCCTGCCTTTGTGGTTCTGTTAGGCTGTGCAGCTCAGTTGCGGTTTGAAGTTCTCCTGCAGGACATCGCGTCGTGGCTTAGAGGTTGGTAGAGCTTGGATTGCAAGGTTTCCTTGGTGAGATGAGCTGGAAGCTGCAACTCTCCTCCATGAAGTTGCAGGGAAAGAGCGGTGTGCTCCTCTTGAAGAGGTGGATGGAAAGAGGCTGGACAGCCTTCTCCCCTCGGAGGGATTGTAGAAAAGAGATAGAAGAGAGGGGGAACAGGCCTTATATTGGCCCGGTGACCTCACAGGTCATGGGGCCCAGAGTGACCAATAGGAGTTGAAACTTGTGTCCCTGGGGGGGTTTCACACCTCTGTGTGACGTTGAGGCATCCTGGGAGACTGAGTTCGGGAGGCTCTGGTTTTCTCCAGAACAAAGGACTTCAGGCTTTTGACTGCCCATGTAGGCCGAACTTTGGTTTCACAAAAACCCTGTCCCAACATTGCCTAACAGTTGGGAAAGGTTTATTGTGCTTCCTTAAAAACATCTTGCTTATTGACAAATATATAAGACAGGTGAAATTGCAAAAAAAAAATAAGACTGGGAATCCTTAAAGTTAATACTATTTTATAGTACATATTAGGGTTGAGCCGAATACGAGTATCCGGTAAGCATAATGTACTTTTTTACGAGCACGAGTACCAATCCGAGTAACATGTGTCAATACTCCTGATGAATGAAAATCCTCATTGGATAGCTGTGTCCACAACATTCCTTGATAGGCCATCCACACACACAGCTCTTCCCCTACACTGAGCCCCAAAAAGGTTCACTGCTGCTGCGCCAGCAGCGCCACACAACACAATCTTGTCGTTGTCACAGCAACTCTGTCCACAGGGATACTAACGTGTGTCATTGTTATCTATGATCATATATTCTCAGCATCCACAGGCCAAGTCAGAGTGCACCCAGCCCGGCTTGACGCACATGGAGCAAGCTCTCCTCTCCACTAGCCGAGTGAGAGCCAGGCGGAGTGCGGGGGGTCTACTGGTCGAGCCGCGGTGCACAAAGGCCGGCTAGACGCACACTTAGCGAGTGCTCCTCTTTCACTCACTCACACACACACCAACACCACATAATTAACATTGTGTTTTACTTTGTGTAGAAATAAAAAATACAGCACCCCCCCCCGAAAAAATTCTGAATAGTTCTCTTACTCTTGTGATCAAAAATATTGATCTGAAGCTCAATTCTAAGGCTGTTGTGTAAATAGGTTTTAATAAATAATAAATATAGGAACTTCTGATCAACCCATAGCCATGTCAGGCTTAAAATACCAACTTCCAATTTAGTATTGTATTTTACAGGATCCAGTATATCCGGCACCAACATGTGTTCTGAGTGACTGCATGAACCAATTCCCTCCTACAGAGCAGGCCATCACTGTGAAGATGGATGGTGTTTATGTAGCAGGTATTAAAACTAATATTGCATTCCACCAAAAATCCCTCAGCTTTTGTTAATTATTGCGGTTTATTGTATTGGGTGTTTTACATGGGTTTGGCACCCTCTATTGGTCGCTGGCGGACATTGTGCTTATTTTCCCAGCTCTCGCCAGAATGCATTGGTGCTGGGCGAGAGCGGTATGTATTTTGTACAGCGCGACACTAATGTGTAAATTTCTAAGCTGAAGGCATATGTAAGTGTTTAGAATGATTCATTTGCTTGTAATATTATCATAGCAGTCGAGCCGTTTCATTTTTTTGGGTTCATTTTCATTTGTGAGTTAGTCCAGAGTGTTTTAGAGAGCTAGCAAACGTGTTATGTTTCTGTGCGTTGGCGTTCGCCATTTTGTGTCCTGAAGTACGCCTGTTGAACCGTATTTTTTTTTTTTTTGTTAGGCATGTATTGAAGATGAATGACCAACGCTGTTTCTTTTCTTCTGCTAAAACACTGAACAGGTATGTTTTGTTGCATAGGACTCTTGTTGTAAATTGAAAATGTGAATCTTTTCACGATGTGTGACTGTGGTATGAGTGAATGTGATACATTCAAAGACAATTGTAAATCATAGTTTTGTTATTTATTTTTATAAATCCTTAAGTATTTTTGCATTTATTTTTTATATAGGCCTTTTTATTTTTATTAGGCAAGATTTGTAAATGTACTGAGAATGCATTGGAGCTGGCCCGAGAGCGGCATGTACTGAAGACGAATGACCAACGCTGTTTCTTTTCTTCTGCTAAAACACTGAACAGAGCACATTCAGCAGCAATAAAAGTCCTGTGCCGAAAATCAAGTCCTGGTCTTCTACTTCACAAACTGACACACAACGCAGGTAACCGGCACAAAGGATAGACCGGTTACATTCAGATGCTTCTTGCTGATGGCAGCGTGGACAACTCCCTTGACCTGGCTGCAGCCTTTTTATTCTATCACATCTTCCATGTTGAGTATCCCAAAAACTTGAGAAAGACGAGGCCCTGTGGTGTCCTGGATGGTGCTTAGATGTTCAACCATACTTGTTTAACTTGATGTTGCTTTTACATATATTGTAATGAAAAGCTAAAACTGTTATTCTGATCACCAACACAATGGGGAAAATTCTGTTGTCAAGGTAAGGTCTCTATCTTCATTGTGAGGCTGAACTACGAATTCAAATGTTATTAAAAATAAAACACGACTGAATTTCTTTTTCAATTTTATTTTTCAAATCATTTTCATTTCATCAGTTATGTGCTGTTGTATTTCTAAGGGAAAACTTGATGGGTTTTCCTGAGGACCAAGAATTTGGTTGAAGCAGGTAGATTTCAAAATAATGAGTTTAGTTTTCTAAAAAATACAATTGTAGATTTTCAACAAACTTTTTATTAAACTCTTGCTGAGTTCTATCTATCTTCCTGATTATGTATGTATGTATGTATGCATGGATAGATAAATACTTTATTGCTCCAGAGGGAAATTTAGTTTAGTTAGTTTAGTTCTCTTTTGGTTTTCTAAAGCACCCAATTGAACTAGTTGTTCAGGGAACCTACAATGCCTATAAAAAGTATTCACCCCCCCTTGGATGTTTCACCCTTTTGTTGCTTTTATACATGAAATCATGGTCAATATAATTTGGCTTTTTTGACAAGAATTTGCAAAAACAATTATTTTTACAAAATGTCAATTAATTAAAAATATATAAGGTAAAGTAAATGATTGCATAAATATTCACACCCTTCAGGTCAGTATTTGGTAGATGCACCTTTGGCTGCAATCACAGCACTGAGTCTGTGTGGATATGTCTCAATCAGGCTGGCACATCTGGACACTGGAATTTTTCTCCATTCTTCCTTGCAAAACAGCTCAAGCTCTGTCAGGTTGCTCGGGGATCGGGCGTGAACAGCTCTTTTCAAGTCCAGCCACAAATTCTCGATTGGATTGAGATCTGGGCTTTGACTCGGCCACTCCAGAACATTCACCTTGTTGTCTTTGAACCATTTCTGTGTAGCTTTTGCTGTATGCTTGGGGTCGTTGTCTTGCTGGAAAATAAATCTTCTCCCAAGTCGTAGTTCTCTTGCAGACTGAGTCAGATTATCCTCCAGGATTTGGCGATATTTTTCTGCATTCATGTTCCCCTCTACCTTTACAAGCCTTCCAGGGCCTGCTGCTGAGAAGCATCCCCAGAGCATGATGCTGCCACCACCATGCTTCACGGTGGAGATGGTGTGTTTGTGGTGATGTGCAGTGTTTGGTGTTCGCCAAACATAGCGTCTAGTCTGATGGCCAAAAAGCTCAATTTTTGTCTCATCAGACCAAAGAACCTTCTTCCAATTGACCTTGGAGTCTCCCACATGCCTTTGGGTGAATTCCAGGCGAGATTTCAAATGAGATTTTTTCAACAGTGGCTTTCTCTTTGCCACTCTCCCATACAGCTTCGACTGGTGAAGAACCCGGGCAACAGTTGTTGTATGTACAGTCTCTCCCATCTGAGCCACTGAAGCTTTGAACTCCTTCAGAGTGGTCGTAGGTGTCTTGGTGGCCTCCCTCACCAGTCTTCTTCTTGCCCGGTCACTCAATTTGTGAGGACGGCCAGCTCTAGACAGATTTAAACAAGTGCCATACTCCTTCCATTTCTTAATGATGGATTTAACTGAACTCTGTGGGATGTCCAGTGAGTTGGAAATCTTTTTGTAGCCATCTCCTGACTTATACTTTTCAATGATCTGTTCTCTGAGTTGCTTGGAGTGTTCTTTTGTCTTCATGTTGCAATTGTAGCAGGAATACTGATGAACCAGAGACTGGACCTCCCAGACACAGGTGTTTTTATACTACAGTTACTTGACACACATCAACTGCACTCAGGTGATCTCCATTTCACTAATTGTGACACTGCTGGCATCAACTAGCTGGACCTCTGTTGAATTAGGTCAGTCACTTTAAAGGGGGTGAATATTTATGCAAACACTTATTTGACACTATATATTTTTAATTAATTGACATTAGTTTGTAAAAATCTGTTTTCACTTTGACATGAAAGAAGCTTTTTTTGCAAATTCTTGTCAAAAAAGCCAAATTATATTGACCATGATTTCATGTATAAAAGCAACAAAAGGGTGAAACATCCAAGGGGGGTGAATACTTTTTATAGGCATTGTATAAACAAACGGTTCTTTGTGGAACCTTACATTTTTGTTCTTTAAAGAACCTAATTAGGTTCTGTGGGAGATGTTTGAAGCATGATAAGGAACATGAGGGGAATCAGAAGGGAATGGCAGTATCCAGTATTGAAGATGGGGGAGGATGCAGCAGTGTCTGATGAAGAGAAAGCAGAGATGATAGCAAAAGCACTTATTCAAATCCATAGTTCTGATAACTTGACTGAGGATGGCAGGAGAGGAAGGGCAAGGAAGAGATCAGCTCATCCTGGAATTCTTGAGAGAAGGGACAATACTAACAGTGCAATGGATGTTCCATTCACTTTGGAAGAAATGAGGAGAGTAATAGAAAGATCTGGGCTAACATCTTCAGGGAAGAATTAAATCAGTTATGCAATGCTAAAGCAGTTAGGTATGGTAGCGTCACTGAAGCCGTTAGGTCTGTATAATATGGTATGAGAAGTGGGGAAGTTGTGAGTTGGTTGGAAAGAGGCGGTGATTGTTTCCATCAGGAAACCAGAGAAGGATACATCAAATCCCATGAACTAAGCACTGACATTACATTTGGAAAGGTAATGGAAAAAGTTTTGCAGAAAGATTCAAGATTCAAGACTCAAGACTTTATTTATCATGTGCACAACAATTACATACAGTCGCTGGCAATGAAATTCTTGTATCACAGGCTCCCCTCTAGCCATGCTCAAAATATTCCACACAAGCAAAAAAATATGAATACAAAATACAACATAAAAAATAAAATAAAATATATAAAATATAATAAAACTGAAGTATTAAAATAAAATATACACCTGAAATATAAATTATAAACTAAAATAAAGTATCTTGTTGAGTAAAAAGATTAGCATTTTATATGGAAAGCAGAGGCATCTTATCTCGCCATCAGAGGGGAAGAGGGACCATGGTCGTATGCTTGGAAACTGAGGTTCAGAAAGCACAAGTTAATGAAGACTGTAATGGCAGTGTTGTTTAGTGCAGAAAAGGCATATGATATGGTTTGGAAGGAGTGATTGATGGTTAAATTAATCATGATAGGGATAGCAGGTAGGACATATAATTGGATCAGAAACTTTTTATTTGATAGGTTTATTTAAGTAAGATTGGGACAGCTTTATCAGGAAGGTATATGGTGGAAAATGGTACTCCACAGGGCAGTGTCATTAGTCCAATATTGTATTCCAATATGATTAGTGTGTTTTCTCTTAAGTTCAGGGTGATATTGGGCAGTCAGTCTTTGCTGATGATGGAACCTTCTGGAAAGGGGAAGGAATATTAATCCTATAATAGGAACATTTCACTAAATTCTACACAATTAACATTTAAACGTACACTAGTTCTGCTCATTGCTCTATTCTTCTTTTAGCAACTTTCTCGCTAATCCCACAGTTGTTTACACGCTATTCAGATCTGCTAGTTACTTAGTTTAGCAGTTAGCAATGGTGTCTCTCTGTAGCTTAGCTCTTACCGTAATTTTGGGATTGTGTGCCAGTCTTTTCATCCTCTCCTCCAGGGAAAGAAGTGTGTTGTTAACTTCAGCCAGTTTCTGATTTACACCGGCAGCAAACAGAGTCGTTTGACGAGTCGACCAAGTCCAAGCAGTTTCTTGTCTGTCGTTGCAGGAATTTCTGAAACGGTTCGATCCTGATGCTGTGATTGGATGAGCCCTGTAACATGATGACGTACACTACTGATGTGGGATCTCAAGGAATGGACATATTCACGTGCTGAGTGTGATCTTTTCAGAGTGAAACTGCACACATGATGACCTTTTCACTGTCACGTTTGAAGCAGCGGTTATAGCTTATTACCTATGTTTGTTTTGAGTAGTTTTTAAATGTACTTTACATTTATACAGAATGAGTATGTGACTCAGGACCAATTTATTCTTTTTGGCGTTTTTCATTTGAGCGTTTTAATGGAATACTTGGAACGGTTAAAAACAACAATAGGACAATTGAAGTCCAAATTATGAGTTTGCCAGTAATTTGGGAGGACAAATGTTTGGGACTTTGTCACGCGATGACACAGCTGATATGCTTTATGTGAAGCACAGTGTTTTGGTGTCAGCAGAACGACTTCTCTTAGAAAACTGTACAGTGGAGCCACTCTCTCCATTCCAACAGATTTTCTTGGATGAGCTTGACAGACATGCAATGTTAACAACGTATCATCAGATGTATACTGAAAATTGTATCACTGTTTTGCCATGGCATGCAAAAGGGTAACATATCTGAATGTAACTTACTTCATAGATGGAACTAGAGCAGAAAGGTCAGCATATGTATATGCCAAGTGGTTTTGAGGAACCCGTCCTCGACCCAACTCATACCCAGCATTTCTTCCTGTTTAGCTGATTGCTGGAAGATGTTTGGTAAACACATCCTCTGTGCGTTCAAGCAACTTAAGTGAAAAGGTGACTGTAGTCATGACACTCTGCACGGTGGTTGAGATGTAGGATGGTGTTCGTAGGCAAGATTGACCCCTGTATGTATGTATGTATGTATGTATGTTGTCTTGGCTTATGCCATTACTTTCACTGTAAAAAGCCCAACTTCAAAATCATTGGTCTAACTTTGTTTTCAAAGTTGAGTGAGCAAATATTTTTTTTAAATGTTGAGCAAACCCAAAGTTTCAAGTTTACAAATAAGTAATGCAGTCCACTGAAAATTTTAAGTTGAGGAAACTTCAAATAGTGATTAGCCAGCTCCGGCGGTAACTAAGTTCACATTGAAGGATATGGAACATTTATATATGGAATATATCTACATTGATATATATACACACACACACATATATATATATATTTATGTATTTTTATACACATATACACATTTATACACACACACATATATATATATATATATATAGCATGTTCATATTTCTTTGTTTAGGTGCGTTTAGGTGTTCACCCGCGTAACGCGACGTCCTGACGTAGTCAGTGTCACTGCGCATGCGTGCTTTGAGACGCCAGACTGGGCTTGTCCGCACATGTTAGGGTGTGGTTGTTCGGCTGCACGTCTACCGGCCGCAAGTTCCCCCGCCTGACGTCCTCCGGCCGCAAATCCTCCGGCTGCACGTCCTCCGGCCTGCAAGTCCTCCAATTGCACGTCCTCCGACTGTTACAAACTGAACAAACTTTTAGGTGGCCAGAGAAACTGCATTTCGCTAGGTCTTTACATAGATGTCTTGGAAGTCTGTAATCCACTAGGTACTTCAAAGAAAATACACAAGATAACAGCAGTATACTGGGTGCTCCTAAACTTACCTGCTAAGTTCCGTTCAACTCTTCCGTCAATACAACTTGCGCTGCTTGGGAAAAGTGTTGATGTGAAAGAATTTTGGTTTGAAAATTTTTTCAATCCGATTGTCAAGGATATAGGCCATATAGAGCAAGAAGGTGTATTCGTCAAAGCCCTTAATTCACATGTAAGGGAAACATGGTTTAGCTGGCTTCCAAGAAAGCTTTACAGTGGAAAATCTTTGCAGGTTTTGCCTTGTCAACAAAAAGGAGATACAGACCAAATGTGGCAGCCACTTTGAGTTGAGAACTGTTGAGCAACACAACTCTACTGTAGCTGAGTTAATGGAGACTGGTGGTAAAAGTCTTCTTGGTGTCAAAGATGAATGTGTCCTCAGTAAACACTTGTCTTACTTTCATCCTATTACTGGGTTCCCACCAGATATTCTCCATGACTTATTTGAAGGAATAGTCCCTTTTGAGTTATCTATTTGCCTGAAAAAACTGATCTCAAGAAGTTACTTGAGTCTTGATATTCTCAACAGTCGCATTAGTAATTTCCCATATAAGGACTCTGACAAAGTAAACAGGCCCCAAAGAATATCCAAGGCCAACTTTTCAAAAGCAACAATAGGTGGGAATGGGCATGAGGATTGGACTTTGCTGTGGCTACTGCCCTTAATGATTGGTAATCTTGTGCCAGAGAATGAAGCCTCTTGGGAGATCTTGATGGACCTGAAAGAGATAGTCAAGTTGATTGTATCAGCAGACTTATCAGATGCCATCTTGGCTTTCCTTGAAAGGAAGATTACTGACCACAGGGAGTTGTTCAGAGAGACCTTTCCGGACCTGTGATTGAGACCAAAACACCACTTTGTGGAGCACTACCCCCACTTGATTCGATGCTTTGGTCCATTAATAGACCTATGGACCATGAGATTTGAGGCCAAGCACAGTTCTTTCAAAAAGATTGTACATGATGTCCACAACTTCAAAAATATTCTGCTCACACTTGCAAACAAGCACCAGCTAACAATGGCCCATTACCTAGATGGTCCAAGCCTCTTTTCACCTCCCTTGTCAGTGCAGAATATTAAAACAGTTAGCTCATTTAGCTTGGACATCCCACAGAGGAATGCAGTAAAAAACAAATACCCGCACCTGTCAGTGTTGTCCCTTGCTTCAGATGTACATTTGCATGGAACCCTCTACAGTGAAGGCATGGTTTTATCTGCAAGGGAATGCAGTGGCTTACCAGAGTTCTGGAAACTTGTTACTATTCTTGTTCATTCCCCAAGTAACAAGGTTTCTTTCTTGTGCAGAAAGCTTTCTTCATGGTATATTCAACATCTCAGGTGTTATGAGTTGTCTGAAACTGCTGACCTAGAAATCGTTGAGCCAGAAGATCTGAATGATAACACTCCCCTAACCTCTTATGCTGTTCGGGGAAAGATAATCATCTCCCTGAAGAAGTTCCTCCTTCACTGAAAGGTAGATTTTGGGACCAGTTGTGTTTGAAATGGTGGTTCAGTGGTACAAAGGAAACAATGCGTGTTCTAAACATAATTATGAGCAAAAACTACCTTATTTGATATTCTTTAGATGTAATTAGAAATGTAAATTGATAAATTATGATATTGGGTTGCACCAAATTGACTGTTGTTCAAAACAAAAGCAAAACACTATTTAATTTTTTCCAAAGTGACAAGAAGCTATATATAGTTCCCATGTAGTCACTGGAGACACATTCTAAGGTGTTAAACGACTCAGCTCAGAGCTGTGATCAGATTAACATGAAACAAATATTAACACCAGGATGTAGACAGCACTACAGTGAATTGTTCATTCTGGCACTAGTATTAAGTTTCTCTGTCAATACCATTTACCCTTAAAGAATCATGAAAACTAAGCTAAATCCTGCGTATTTTTTGTGACCTTGCTCTAACGTACAAATTATTGTTTTTCAGATCATGCTGCTACGTGTTTTCATTTCCCCGGATAACATCAGGAGAGTGGATACTTCAGAAAACCTTGAGTCTGTTGAACAATTGAAGGGGATTCTTCAAGAAAGACTCGGTCTTGAAGGCGACTTTTTGATTCAGTTCGAGGACCCCGATTTTGGTAATGAACTGTGTAATTTGACGGACATTAAAGAGCTTCCTCCAGACAGAGCTGCACTGAGGATCCTGTTGAAATCTTTTGACCGACCAGAATCGGCAGCTTCCATGTCCACAGACTCTACCCTTTCTGGACTGGATTCTGCTAGCATGTCATCTCCATCCACCAGTACAACCCAGGGTTCGTAAGTACAGCTTAAGCGGCGTGACAGTGCAGAGCACTGGCCATCTCCATTCCCAATTCCAGTGTTTTCATACGATGTTGCACTGAGGCTTTCAAAAGGGGATGCTTTGTTCAAGGAAAGTGGAGCACCTTTCGCTGTACCGAGGGAGATGAAAATGGACATCTTAGACAACATAGCTCAGGCAGTTTTTTCCTACAAGGCCTACCCAAAGAATCACGAAATTGAATCAGTGGCTGCTGCACTGATTGAGAAGCACCCATGTCTTGGTGACCCAGGAGTTGGAACTGGCTTTCACAGCTGGGCCATGAGCATCAAATATAAGCTGGGCAACTACCGTCAAAAACTACGAATGGCAGGCTGTAGTGAAGTCAGCGTAAACCAGACGCAGAGGTGACCAGGCGTCTAAAGAAAGCAAGAAGATGTGAGGTGAACTTTCTTCCAGACAATCCATTAGGGGAAACTGATGAATCTCAAGAAAGGGACAGGAAAGCAATACAGGAAGAAGTTGTAAAAAGACTTCCAAACAAGACCCTGATTGACTCCAAAATGGAAGATACTTTTGCCCTACGCAGGAAGGGTATTGTGGAAGAACAACCACCTATTGCTGATGTCTGGGAGAAGTGGCCAGCATTGTTTTTGGAAGAACAGGTAGGATTTCTTTTTTATGATGTGTGATGTGTTAAATGTTCTACCTATTCCACCAGTCATTCTGCTTAGCTGCTGGATGGAGCAAACCCTTTTAGTTTATACCTGTACAATGTGGGCAACTTCTGTAATTGGTGTCTGCATGAACACTGTGTAATAATGTTATGTCTCCTCTTAGATATGTGCAGAGTTTTTTCGCATCACTCAAGTGGATCTCAAGAAGACATTCTTCAGATCTTTGGATAAGGCTGTACAGAACACGTAGTGGGGCACTAGCAAAGGACTTAAAGGCCCTCCTTGACAACCTTGATGACCAGGTAATGCAAGTAGGAGATAAATTAAGGTTTTCTGAGACATGTCTTTAAAATCAGTAAAGCGCGCACACAGTTCATATTCCACATTTAACTGAAGACATGACCAGCACAACCAGGACATCAGTTAAAGTGGCCAGAATAATTGGGATTCTTGATCCGACATCATCAATAAATAACTAAATACATGTGATCTACAGTCCGTGTGAAGAGCGACAGAGACGACCACACACACCTGCTGACAGAAGAGACGTTCTTGCAGATTAAGACACAACAGTGTTCATTGTTGCAGAAGAACAGACATCACTTTTAGTGAAGAACACAAATATGAATTCAGCAAGTTTTCATTAAGATCAGCCCTATGTGTGAGTGATTAGAAATGAGCAGATTATTGTTGACACGCACTGAGTAATGCATGTCATCGCAGTGGGGCATTGCTACTCGGATAATGTAAAGGCTACAATACATTATTTTTCATGTTATTTAAAAATATGTATTTTTAAGCTTAAAAAATCAGGAATCTGACTGAAAAATATGTGGGAGAGACCTGGATAGTGCATTTTCACATTGAAAACAGACATGAACATAACATAAATTGTACATAGGTGTGAGACTGATTTTATTTTCAGGCCATGTCATATTTTTTAAATCTTCATTTTGTGTCTTTCAGACAACCGATGTGCTTGCACAAAGGAAGGCCACCGCTCTCCGAGGTATTCCTCTGTATTTGAGGGAGAAGCCAGACAACGTCCTGAAGACGTGTCTGGTAAGAATACTTCGGTTTATGCCATTGAAGTTTTTTTCTTCGTTTTTTGACTGCTGGGCCAATAAAAATATACAAGGGGCCAGTAAATCTCTGATTAGAGAGTAAACACACATTTCATAGGAATATGCAATGAAACGCATCTATGAATTGAACAACTTATTTAGATTCCCTTTAATGTAATGTAAGTAATTAGCCCTAATTAAGGCTGCAATCTCTACCAGTAAAAGTAAAAACACATTTACATGAGTTAATCTATGCAGGTTCACCTAAAAAACCTTAAATTAGTACATTTTGCTGAAAGTCTTCGTGTTCGATTGTGGCAGATTCATATGAACTGTTAGGGTGGGATATTGTCCATTCTTTTTTGCATATTGATCAAAATCCTTCAGATTGTTCACACTTATGGAATAAAAGGATTATCCCACACTTTAAATTTTAACCTTTTTTCTATGCTTTTGGTATTAAGCAAGATCAGTAAAACTGGGAAGCTAGAAACTGCAGACCAGCTGAATTTTAAGAACACCTTTAGAAAATAATGTCAAATTTTGCACAAATTATCCCTTTTCATGGAGTAACTAATGACATCTGGGTGGTCAAAGTTCAAAGTCGCGGTGGCCTCACAAAATGTCTTTGAATGTATCTTAAATTTGTCTTTAGGAAATTTCTTCATATTTTGAACAGTTGTCACTTGCACTCAAAGTTTAACTGATAAAAGGTGCAGGTCACTGCACTCATAGGCAAAGGCATAGAATTTATTTATAAATGTGGGGATGAAAACCTTAAAGAATAAAGGAATGTCTGTTTGTTTTCTGTAGGATACAGACTCAGAGGAAACGTCCGTCGCAGGGGTTCAACTTGTCACCATTGTTGAAGATGACGTTGGGAGAGCTCACTCAATGCCCAGAACAATAAACATTGCCCTTGTCATCGAGGAAAAGGTTGTTGTGGATGACATCTCTGACTTCAGTACAGCCTTTGTCCTTCTCTTTGGATGCATCTACAACCTCAACCTGGACTACCCCAAAGGGTTGAAGTACACTTTTGAGGCTTTTCAAAAGATTTTTATGAACCTCGGCACAGAGTGCTCTGCCCGTGTTCAGGCTCTGAAAAACAATTTGTTAAAGTAGCCTGCTACCATGAACACATACTCACGCACACACGCACATAGACATGTCACTTTCTTCATCAAAACATGTTTTTAAGTTCAGTAGTAGCTACACGAGTTTGTGTAGTGTTGTTACCAATCCCATGTATCTCTTTGTAGTAAGTGTTTACTCACTGCTGGATTTGGTTATCCAAAGACTCCAACTAAACATGTTTGTGTCGTGTTACACGTTTTTCATGGATGCACTTTCTTCACTGCTGTTTGGCCAGTGGTTTCCTCAGGTATCTGACTAACAAATGTTTGGTGATTCACTGTCATTTCACCTTACTATTTTCTATACTGTAGCTAAACTATTGACAGCTTGTTCTGCACTTAATGTTATGTGTTTACACGTTCTAACTCTGAAAGTAATTGTATATGTATAATGTTATCCCTGCTGCTACAATTTCAATGTTGCCTTTTTGGTGGTTATTGGATATATAATGGTTTACACAAAATGTTAACCCATTGTTCTTAATAAACTGTTTATAGAATTTTGCTCTCTTTTATTATTTAATTTCCACAACAGTATGAACAGAGTAAATTTGAGTTCGCTCAACTAATGGGCAGCAATGTTGAATTAACTTAACATTTTAAGTTTAAGCATAAGTTCTCTCGACTATAACTATCCAGTTCTGTTGATGTATGTTTTCAATTCATAAGGATGCATATAATCTAGTATTCCTACCTTGTAGATATGAGTAGCTCTGAATGGAGATGTTAAGTTAGTCTAACATAACATCACCATTATGAGCTACTCAAGATAACATTTTGAGTGAACTTCATAATTTAAGTTGACACAACTCATGAGCCCTAAAGTTGAGTAAACTCCAAAAAGCGTTGCAGCTGGTTGCTTTACTTTTTTGAGTTGACTCAACTTTTCTTTTTTTACAGTGTTATTGTTTTCCTGTTTTCTGTGTTCCCCTCCTCTTCTCCCCCGTCCTTGTGTGTGTGCGTGTGTGTGTGCATGTACATATGTCATGGGTGCTGTCTCCACTTCTGGCACCTGGCGCTAGTTCCACACCTGATTTGCGTGTGATTCAGCAGCTAAAACATTGTAAAAGAAGTTGGAGGTTGTGCTAGCTCAAACTTTGAGACACTGGTGTGGTGCTTTCTAAACAACTCTTGTGTCTGCTCTTCAAGTTGAGGTGGGTGAAATGCTTTTACATCTTAGGTGGAAACATCGGAAAAAATTTCAGGGGCATTCTGAAGATGGACTTCCAACAACACAGGTACTTCTTCCATGTTGGGAGTGTGAAGGGGCCAGGAGGGAGTGTTTTGCATGGAGCCGTATAACAGTAGCCAGAGAGATGTCATTAAGTCAGAAAAGTTACATCCCTACTATACCTTTGTCAGTAATACCAACCTGGCTGTTCCCTCACTGTCTACTGATTTCTACTTTCTGGAAAATGTTGGGGATCGAGCTTAGACAAAGGATCGTAAACGAGGCCTGCATGGGCTTTTCATGGCCTGTCTAGAGTTTTGCTCTCTCTCAGGAGACAACCCTCAAGAGGTTCGACAGAGCGGCCATGTTGTCTTGACAGCGGCCCGAGGTCAACTTGGGCCTTCTATTGGCCGAGAGCCAACAAACCCCCGGCCCTCTCCAGGAGGGAGGCCGGACACCTCTCAGGTAATAAATACCGAGAGCTCCCCCAAATCAGTGCTCATTTCCCCGTGCACTGAAGATAGGACCAGAACCTCTCCAGGTTCCCTCCAGATGATCCAGACACTTAAGGGAGCAACCACAAACGTTTGTAGTTTTTATATTTTTTTTCTACTTTAAGTTCATTCAACCTCTTTTATTTTTTCACTTGAACTTTACTCTGAAAGGACCGCAGCAAAAGTCGAATACTCGCCGGCCGAGACTTTTCCTCCGCTCCCACAAATCATAGCTGCTCCGCCGCTATTCATCCCTGCAGAAGAGCAAGATTATATTCGCCAAGGCATTGAGACTTTTCGCCACGGAGGACGAGACCGATTCTCTCCACTTTCCGGCCCGCAGCTCCTGTCCCGCTGCCATCACACGAAGCAGCTGATCACTGTTTCCGACGGCCACGAACCAAATCCACTCGTCTTCCCGGAACGCGCCGCTCGCGCATTAACCAACCGCGGAACATCGACAAGTAAGAGGCTTATGTCTGGGCAGAGACTAGTTTAAATATTAATGTGTTATTATTTGAGCGTACATTTGTGTGAGACCGCCGTGTCCACTTTTGTCCACATTGTGCCCGCGCGTCGTGACGTATTCGGCATTTCCGGCTACGTCACCGCGTTGTGTTACCGTCAGACCGACTTTACGGAGATTCTAACCTATTAAAAGATCGGTACACAGCGGGACGGATCTTAGTTCGTCCGCTTGGGTACTGAGTGGTAGAGTCCCCGCAAAGCTGTCTCTGGCGGTGTTTGAGATCTCCTCTGATCAATTAGTGTATATCTTTTCCTTCCTCTCTCTCTTCTCTCCTAAATCCGCCTGCACGCACGTCCGAACTGCATCCCTGCACTTCACGTCTTATATACATTCTAGAATCTAGATAGTGCGATCGCATCTCGACGCCATTCGGCGCTTTGAACCACGAGATAGATCAAAGTAACCTTTGTCCACCATTCCCTTGTGGTCAAACCACATGGTGCACCGCCATTTTGTAACCCGACACCACGTGTAATTTATACGCCATTTTGGATTTCGTAACCCGACACCACGTGTAACTTGTACGCCATTTTTGATTTCGTAACCCGACACCACGGCTTTAGACGCCATCTTGTCTCCATCTTCCCCGTACATATACACACACACACCCACCCACACACACACAGACACACACACGCACACACACATACTCGCCTCCGGGTATACACATTGGAGGTATTACATATGTGTTACGATTGTAATAGATGCTTGTGGTGTTTTATCTTTGATATAGTGGGTTTGCTGTGATAATAGTCATTGAGTTACATTGATGTCATTATCTTAAATAAATCCCCTTTTATAATTAAAGTACCGGTATTTTTGTGATTCTTTGTGCATATATATATGTGAATACAGCTGGATTATGACCGCCTGTGCTCGAACTTAAAACCTTCACTGTTCATTATATAATCATTAATAGAAAGTATTGAGATTTCTAATTGAACTTTTCAGATTATGAGACTGATCTTTATTGACTGATTGTTGGTCCCTGATACCAGGGTGGTGCCCCGTCTTTGATAAATTATAATTACAACTTTTATTATTCTTAATTGATAATTTTATTGTTTTTCATTAATTATTTCATTATTCTTAATTGATAACTCTATCATTTTTAATTAATTATTTTATTATTTTAATTAAATAATTTTATTTATTTTAATAATCATATTTTATGATTATTGAAAATTTGCCAACATCCAGTCTACCTACTATTGCACAACAAAAAGGTGCAAGGATGTTTCAGTGAACAGGAGAACCTTTTGTCATTTGAGAGTTAACATGGTGGAGATGGTAGTGATTGCGGCAGCATTACAGTGGGTAGAAGAGTTACAAATTAGGATGGTTGTTTTGTATATGGGTTCATGCTCAGCATTAATGCCTTTCATCTAACAGCAGGCAAAATTTAGTTAATGAGATATTGAGACTCTATAGATTTGAAATTATGAATATTGCAACTCATTTTATGTGGATGCCGGCACACAGAGGAATAAAGGGTAATGAATGGAACTAGTATTTACAAGTGGTCTTACGACACAAAATCTCCCAAAACATTTTAAACAATGTCGTGGTGAGGTTCTTTAAAAGCTTAACAAAAAAAGCATTTGATGCTGTATTCTTATCATCTGTCTGTTGATTTGGCTTAAAAAATATATATATATTCGGAGGAAAGTTACTTAAACGCACGTAAGAGTAAGTCATTCTATAGATAAACTGGAATGGTGAGACGTTTAAGAGAAAATATGCTATATTAACTAAGTGTGAGAGATGAGTAAGCAGTTCAGTAAAAGTGCAAAAGAAAGAAGTGTAAGTCTTAAGAAGTGATGAAGTATGAAAGTGTATGAAAACTGAAGTGAGTTGAGTCTGACCGCTGTTTTTCTCCCAAGGGGGTCGGACATCACACTTTGATCTTCTCCTTTGGAGGAGAAGTAGTGATTTTGCATTGTTAATTGTGAAACCTAATGTCTAAATGGAAAATTTGCATATTCCATCTCCACCATGACCCGATAAACATTTGTTATATGGAAAACCAAATGATAAAACAATGCGAGGCCGAAAGTGAATACCACTATAGGTAATCACTGAGGGATCAGTATTAAACAACATGAGTTTTACAGTATAATGAACTATTATAACATTAATAAACATTACTAACCTTCATAAATGCTTTATGGCAATGGAAATAAACATAACATTAGTTCGTTTATATGCTAAATGTGGAGATGCTTGTTAGAATATCTCAGACTCAGACCCAAAACCTTTTCTCTTATTGGCCCATTCACTATTTTGTTGACTCTCAAACCTGACCTTTTCATGCAAAAAAACCCACTTTAGACCCAGTCCTGATGTCAAGAATGACAAGGATTTTTAAATCAGTAATCCACCTACTTTCACCAATGAAAAGAGAAACAAACAAGCAATTTTGCTGGCTCTAGTAAGTGAAACAAGTGTTATCAACCTATTCAAAATTATCCACCATCATCTTGCATCGTGCATTGCCTTATAGCTTTGTGGTTCTCTTGCTTGGCTTTGCTTACATGTGCAGTAGTAATTGAGAGAAGTTCAACTTTTCTGTGAGTGTTTAACCACAAAAATACATTTTATTCTATAATAAGTATGAATCAATACACTTTGAACAAATGCAATACAAATTGTCTTTCCACATCTAGGAAAATGTAATCTTATTTGAATTGTTTTGTTTTGCTCCTTCATCCCCATCAGGAGCCACTCAAGTAAAGTTTTACTCTCATGCTAATAAGTACAAGATAGAGCAGGGGAGTTGTGGAGTGTTGTTTTGTTCGGATCATGCTATCTTTAAAGTTGTCATCAGACCACAGTGGTGAGCCGCTCGCAACCTAAACAATGATCATGTTGTCTCTACAGGGAATATTGCATAAATAGATGTGATATAAATGTAAGTATAAAAGCCACCGTACAAACTAACTGAGCACATGGGGGGTGAGAAGACTCACCGTGGGAGACTGATCAACTATTCTGACTCAAGTTAAGACTTTTTCCCATTCAATTAAAGATAGAAGAGGCAGATGTATTCAATGTTTAATAGATTTTACCCCAATATCAGTTATGTGCACTGGATTCAGCCTTCTCAGATTAAATCATAATGACTTTCATAAAGTGAACATAATGTCAATTGTGGTGTGTCAATGTCTGAGTGACAATCCAGTTTTCTTTTTACATCTACTACAACGGGAGATTCAACCAAAAAATCCTACACAGACTGGGAGTTAGAAGGTCTGTTGTCACCAGTCCCACCAGATCTGCTCTGTAAATAGACAACTTCCTGAAAATAAAACATAAAGGAAACAGTTGGTGTGACGTGCAGACACGCAGTTGGAAATGGATAAATAATAGCGGCTCTCATAAATTAAAGATGAGAGAGAACAAAGGCAATGTACTGCCATGAGAGTTTCCAGAGCAGCACTAAAAGGAGCAAATGATGAATACAATTAAATCAAGTTATGCTTTCATTGATCATTTCTGCACTCTGTTTCTCTTACAGCTCACCCAACTAAAGTCAGGTGAAAGCAGGTCACTGTGGTTTTAGAGCTGGAAGACTTTGGACTCCAGAAGTTAATAAATAAACTTAGAATTGCTCAGTTTAAATATGGGGATATAGGGTTCAGGATGATTTAGAATTATCTGTCTCATAATGGAAGTGTAGTTTCTCCAAAGGTAACAAAGATTTTGTGGATGGACATTTAATGCTTATTTAATGTTCCTTTTTTTACAGTTAGATTATTTACACTATTTTAAAAGAGTTAATAAATATTGTTTTCTTTTTGTCTCCCTGAAGACATTCACCTGAAAGTACATAACAGATGGGGCAAAAACAAAGAAAATAAATGTACCTGAAATAATGTGACCAACTGGCACTGACACATTATGTATGTGTGGAAGTGAAACTTCAGCTTAATAAACTACCAAAATCAAAAGACACAAAGAGCAAAGTAATGAAGATAAGAAATGAGAAAGATTCACAATAATGAGGTGCATCAGCATAACAAGTTTCCAAAACCACTGCCTTGGTCAGACATTTTCAAAAGCTAGGCAAGAAAGAGAATGATTTTAGTTTATAATCATCAGATAGTGTAAAGTCTGTATTTAGCTTATTATGTGTTAGGTACAGTTTGTTATTGTTAAATCACTTGTTTGTTATTTCAAACGAAATGTCAAACGATTACAATTTTACACAGATTAATCACAGCTACCCTGTTCACGATTAATCACCATTTCTAAATGCCCGAAAAATCCCCATTTTCTATGTATATTGTTGTGGGAACGGAAAAGATAAATGACAGAAGGCGGCTATATACATTTAACATTTATTTTGTATTAATGACAAGTCCAAATGATAGTTATTAAGATTGAAAAATTAAATAAAATAAAACTAAAATATACCACACCATAGTTAACATTTCCTTTTTTTATCAAACTCAAAGATAACCTTTATCCTAAACAATTGGGGCATCTTAGCCTTTGCTCTCTTTTTTTTTAGCAAATAAAGGATAAAATAAAAAAGGTTATTCTTTCTTTTTTAAATCAAACAAACAACCAAACCGTTACACAATTAAATGAGAATGTGAAATCTGAATCTGAGCCCATCTATAGAAGCAGTGTTGAGCCAGTTCATACTTAAAAAGAACGAGTTCCAAGTTCAGTTCATGCAGATGAAAATAAACTAGTTCACGTTCAAACACACGGTCATGTGTTTGGTTATGAATCGATGGTGTCGGATCATGTCTGCGTGTTGCTCTGCTCATTTTAACACTGATTAACAGCTTCTGCTCTGATCATGACGCAGCGGCGCTGATCACTGAGCAGCTGTGACCAGAGAAACTCTGTGTTTCACTGTTCTTCTACAAAGTCACTGACCGGCTGCTTCACGTGAACGAGCTCTGATCTCACTGCGCTCTGAGCCGGGGTGGGTATGGTTACATGGAGCAGGTCGTTCTGCACATGCGTTTAAAAAATTCACAAGTTAATTCTACACATTAATCATCCCTAGTATTTTCTAAATCTTCGGTGGTGTCACAGTAATAAAAAGCAGTTCAATTCTCAGAAAAACTGCTGAATTCTATGATAACATCATTTTTTGTGTCTTTACGGTAGAAAGAAGTGTATACATTTATGAATGGTGTAATACAATAAATGATGTGCTGCAAATTACTTTGGCTTATAAGCATCCTTGATTAATCATCTTATCACTGTATTTTAAGTGAAATTATCTTACTAAAACTAAAATTGATATAATAGCTTCAACAAAGAGTGTAGAGTTGAATAGTATTTATCTCATCATACTAACATCGGAATTGATCAGTTGTGTATTTTTACATTGTTTTTACAAAGTCATGAGACTGCTTTAGGAGTATTGATTTATATTGAAGCCAACTCTGTTGATAAATTTCAATTACCTTCCATTAAACCACTATAACCTCAATAAATGCCAAAAGATCTGGTTCTGAAGATCTAGTGCACCCTGGGCGGGGCTTAATCTCAAATATTTTAGATACAAACATCTTTTGATACACTTTAAAATGTTGTGACGGTAGCTAGTGAGGGAAAAACAAGAGACTACAGAAATCAAACAGGGGATCAACAGTCCTAAAAACACATTTCATCCCTCCCACCAGGGATTCTGACCCTGTAGTTTTACTTTCAGAGCATCCCAAAAAGTATTCTAATAAGGAGGCTGACACATCCTGCTCTCAGGTTAGAAGGCTCGGAGGAAGGGTCAGGTAAAGATAAGGAGCATATGACATTAGCACGCAAGCCATCTCTACTTTCTCTTTATGCTTCTGAACTGCTCTGTCTTTCATCTCTCCCTCTTTCCCCCCAACCCCTAGCTCCCTGTCTGACAGTCAGTGAGGTGTGCAAAGTAATTTTCAGAGGCCATTTCCATGTCCCAGGAGAGGCTCTGAGTTGTAGAATTTGCATTCATTGTGGCACAATAGAGAGCATCGGCTGAGAAAATCTAACTTACTTGCCGAGAAAAGAAGACGATAGCCAAGTGTATTGTAGGAAATAGTGAAGTGCGATGAGGGCAGGAGAAGCAAACATGTTTTTACACAGCTGAAAATTAAGTATTTTCTAGTGTATTGTTTCTAAGGCTCAATTAAGCATGCAGGAAGTTAAAGCATAGCTTTCTGGTCTATTATAGACCTGCTTTCTTTGTGGCTTCTACTTGGAATGGTTGTGGGTAAAGCAATTGTGACCAACTTCATAACCTACGCATTTCTATCGTGTAGATGATGTGCACCTTCTAAAATGGTTGTTACTCATCAGGACCATCGCAGGTAGGAAGGTCCATGAAGAAATTATAACGGTCATCTATCTTTATCTGCTTGTTCTTTCTCTTACAAGTTTCCAGTAAGGATTGTTGATAGTAGAAGCAGCATTAAATGTGTTGGTGAAAGACCGATTTCTATTTTCATTGTATAACACCAATTATCTCAACTACTGACATATTGCTTGATGAATGCAACGATCTTATCGGTAAACGTTATAAATTATTAGAATTCTGACATTGACTAACTCAGTCTCTCTGTTCCCAATGTCATGCACAAAGTTTGTGCAAAGAGAGTTGTTCACTATGGAGCCTCCAGGAAGAGCGGTCAGGGGTCAAAGCATAGGCACCATCCAAGGAGGTACCACAAAGATAACAAGGGCGTTGTACATCCACATCTTAGTGCAGCGTCAAATGCTCTTCCTCTTCCACAGAGCTCTCTCTTGTCTGCATGAGATGTCCTGCACTGTAAAGAATTGACTGTAGAATTTACAGTTAATACCTGGCAAAAAAGTTGCCAATAAAGTACTGTAAAGTTAGTTAATTACTGTAAAAACAATTACAGTATATTACAGGAAACCCTTTACAGGTTTGTGTTGTATATAAATTACAGCAATTTCAATTTTTTTTTACAGAAAACAGAAAATAATTGTAATCTAATTTACAACATTACCTTGTATTCTATTCAAATTACAGAAGTTGCCTGGCAACTAAAGTTGCCAATAAATAGCTGTTTATACGTCACAATACAATGTGTTGTTGTACAATTATTTTACAGTTATTTAATTTGGTCACATTAGCAGCTTTGCAAATTATGCATATTGGGAGGTATTTTGAATGAGACCAGGCATACTGTTAATCCAAAATTCATCAACATTGCATTAAAGTCTCTTTACCTGTTAAATAAAAACGGAGACAGAGCTGCAACAAAATAAAGCTTTTATTCACACTCAAATCAGTTTCACAACGTTTTAAGAACATGGTGTCCTTGATCGAAAAAAACACTTTAAATAAACCTGACTTGACTTATAACTGATGCAACAAGGTAAAAGTATCCATCAAAAACCTCAACCTCCTTTTCTTAAAATCAGAACCTGAGATAGAGATTAAACTTAACAGAGTTAAGACATTAACAGAACAGATGACAATATTTCAGGACACCAGCCACTCAGTGGAATTCACATTGACCGTAATATCAACAAACATTATTAGAACTGACAACATACTTGGTAGAAATGTATTAAGAACGTCACATTGTGTATAATGTAACTTTTAGCTAACTAGCTATAAAAGATTAAATTTTTCTGTGTGTTTGGAAATAAAATTTGAAGACAAGAACAATGTCCACTCACATAGTGAGGAAGAAAACATTCGACTTTTCGACACTCAAAGCCATTGAAAGTCCATTAATCCCTTGAGAAGAGAAGAGATGTGAGGACTGACGGAGTTGATCCTCTTTTCACTTCTGTGGCTGAGCAGCTTTGTCGTCTTGGTGCCTTTGGTAGGATTGATTCCCATGAAACATCTGAAATCACAAAATCACACGAAAAGAAACTTCATGAAAAAACTGAGGTTGTGCAAGTCAAGATACTCACTTGCCCATTTAATATGAGCTGACCAGCAGTGATATAGTTGCATCAACATAACCTCAGGCTGCAGGTCCTCTGGTTGGAGATTTCCTGACCAGCTTGGAATGACAACAATAGCATTAAACAAAACACACCGACGTAACATTTTTTATATTCACAACTGAACCATATTTAGCGTATTTTGCTGCTTCACAGTGCTCTTATACCACTCATTGTATTGGAACTATTTTGTTTATGAAACAGCCTGGATACGCACTGGAGCCTTTTTACATATCACACCACTGCACAGCCACAAAATTGTTCCAAAGTAAGGAGTGGTCTGAGGGCACCATAAAATGGGCAGGAAAAATCATTAAATATTCAGTTAATATGTATTATGTTGTCGATTACAAAAAATATTTTTGGCATGTTTGTTGTTGTTTAAAATGTTGTTTGTTAGTTGTGCCAGTTTGCTGCCATTGTTGTTGGGCTAGTCATGAGATCTTCAATTGAAGGACTCTATGCCCAGGGTTATGTCCATGCAACCTTAAGACAAAAAATCCCAACTATTCCTAACACTCTTTTTTCACCACAAAGTGACTTCTTAAAAACTTGTCTGAGTCTCAATACCCTGATGAAAACCCCCACCCATAAATAACTGAATGATGGTCAAAGGCGGGGTTGGGAGTAACTTGTTAAACATTACTGTAATTCCACTACTTTTGGCAGTAACTAGAAATGTAACAAATTACTTAGAATTAAATCAAATTAAATAATGGCATTACAATTACTGAATTACTACATGGGCTCGTTACTTTTGTCTTATGTGGACAACTGCAGAGGGCAGCACACAAGGTATGCATGCAATAATAAGAGAATTGAAGCAGGCATTTAAAAGTTACTTTCCCAAGTAACTATTACTTTTATATGCAGTAACTGCTAAAGTAATTCAATTACTTAGAGGAGCAACTAGTAACTGAAACTAATCAGTAATTGTCAGTCACTTACACAACACTGGTCAAAGGTAATGCAAACCTCATACAAATGTTAAAACAAGTCCAATTGAGTCCAGTTCAAACCCAAATCCTTTTGCTAGTTGGTCCAAGTAAAAACGAATTGGACGATAATAATGAACCACAAAAATCCTACTTCAAGCACAGTTACCTCTGAGTGAATTCCAGTGTACAAGGTGCCTCCTCCTGGTAAACCAGATTAAAGATGTAATAGCTTGCAAACAATGCTGCAATTCCAGCCACAAAGTTGGGATGTGGGGGCACAACCACCTGACCTCTATGCTCAGCATCCAATTGGCTGCTGTGAACACTTCACCTAAACATAAATAAACATATGTAAATTATTTTTCTGTTGCCTTCCACATAAACATATCCACATGTTTAACTGTTACTAATACATGTCCTTCATATAGTCTCGGTCTGTGCAATGCTTAACAACAGAAAAAAAACTGTATACACTACCTAAGACAATTAGTCTCAGAGAGACAGGAAGCGGCAGTGTTCTCTCGATGTCAGCTGCTGTTGCTAACACCTAAAAAAAAAAAAAAAATTACAGTCATTGTCCTCAGCTGAACTGTTGAGGGTAACAATATCATACCAATATCATTACAAAAGCTTCTAACTATAATAATTTCAAACTTACATCTGCTTGCAAAAGGAGTCCCTCAGGTTTCTCTTTGAAGTGTGCCATGAGCAGGAGGATCACAACTGGGCATGGATCACAGTTTTCTTCTCTGTTGTACTTAGAGAGGATGCGCTTTACCTCATCTGCATTAGTCCCTGCTGGCTTCTGCTCGAAAAACTGAAGAATCAGCTTCCCCTTTTCTTCCATAGCCTGCTTCATTTTATCCAGGATGTCAATGTCTGTGAGTAATTTGAAGTGGCTGTACAGCTCTTTTGGTGAGAAAAGATACGGCCAGTCATTCTTCAGCTCGGCAATTGAAGGGGGTGGGCTGGCATTGATGGTTTTTCTTTGTAGGTAGTAGGTTGTTTTCATTAACTGAGTCAAATGTCCTCTCTCTGCACCCGCTGGTCCCTCAACACAGTAAAGGTCTATCATTTCCCTCTGCTTCTCTTTGAGACTCTCTACAGTTTCCCCCGGTGGACAGTCAGGCTGCCATCTCACGCAGCCATATTGGTCAGCTGGTCCTCTAGCTATGTCTGCAGGTGGTAAGAACATTTCCACGATTAACATGTTCTACTTGGGTTTTTAGCTGAGTCAAAAGGGATCCATAGCCACTGCCAATTACAGTCCCATCTGTCATGACATCAGCAAAACTTCTGGGATGCTGCTTTACAATCATCTTGGCCACTGTCAGGCACTGAGATTTTGATGGATTTAATTCAGTCAGCCTCATTTCGATATTACTCATTACGATAATCCGTACCATTTCCCTGCGGGCCTTAGCAGATGGACGTTTCTCCTGTGCAATGGCGGTTTTGATACCAGCAGGCATTCTGTTCCAAGGAACATTTAAGTTGTCTGGCCAGGGACTTAAATTCACAGTCACTCTGAAGCTATTATTGCTTGACTGACTTGGATGGCTGGAGGTGGATTGGGAAGAAGAAGGATCCTCTTTAGTTGTACTGAAGTATATGTCCGAAGGATGTACAGTAGTCAGTGTCACACATGTTGTTTGGTCTACAAGAAAAGGAAAATATATTGTATTAGCATCACTTAAGATCTACAAACTAGGGATGCCTGTTTCAGTCAGCAATACAAAAATCGGCCAATATTACAATACAATTAGCTTTTCTGTTTTAAGTGCTTCAGTTTTTAAGAAATACCTTCAGTTTGCCAAGCGTTCAGAAGCCTCCGACACTGGATAGGTGTGATGTTGGCCGGGAGATCCTCCTCTTTAATGAACTGCAGGTCAGCTCGATTCCACTCCAATGCTTTCTAAGTTGTTCAGGAGGGACTGCAGTTTGTCCTCCTGTAGGCTGGGTAATACCAGCAACACAGCTTGTCTGATTTCCTCCCCGAAGGCTGACATGTCAGTATATATCTGGGAGGGAGTGGTGAAATATAATCACTGATGTGCCATTCAGCTTGTACCCCATTAATGGATAATAATCAAGGAGGTCTTCTTGCTTGACACACATGTAGCTCGAGTCCTGGACTACCTCTGTTAGACTGTGAATACCAAAATGAGGAAGTTCCACAGCCAACTTTCTCCCCTCAATAAAGTAGACAAAATCGCTACGATGGATCAAAATCAACATAATCTCACCCATGTGAAGGCCCTCATCATCTCGTCCTAGAACAACATGCATTCCTTTTTTGTAATTTGTCCCTTTGACAGTGATAGCATTAGTGGCTACAGTGGTGTCGTGTGAAGTTAAATGGTGCAGTTGCTACCTTGATGCTCTTATTATAATCACCAACATAGAATTCAGTTCCTTTTTGAACCTGGATGACAGGAGGGAAAAGACTGCTAGCACCTAAGTATGCTTGAAGATGCTGGTGTCGCTCTGCTAGAGTAACACACAGGTTCTTGAAGTTGTGCAGTTTTCTTGAACACTGTTTGAAGTAAGTATGCTTACTTTCAAATCTCAACGTCCAAAGACGGATAAGAGGTCCAAACTGAAGAATAAGCTCAGGATAGTGACAGAGATAATGGTGCTTTCGTTTAAGGGAATGGTGTGGAAACAGCTCCACTCTGGACTGGATGTATTCCTCAATGAGGACATTCAAGTAGGCAATCTGGTCAGCAGTAATTGCTGGTGCACATACAGAAGCAACTATCTCTCTCATGAGCAAAATCAACTTCCAAACACCATTTTCACAAGGGTTCTTGATCCTCTGCCCAATTAACAGAGGCAAAAATCTCACCAGGCACCAATTCTGGACAGCATGACCACTTAAATTCTCTCTATCTGGCCTGTACTCAGGAGGTTTGTCATCTGCTTCTTTACCAAGGTAGGTAAACTGACTTATACTTCTGTTCAAATCTATATAAGAAAAGTGTTTTTCCTGGTTTACCAAATGGTTGATGCCCAATGCCATATCAGCAGAAACAATACCCTCAAAAAGATCATGTCCGAGACATGGGGGAAGACCAGGCTGGCAAACATGAAAGTAACGTAGCTGGTTGAATATGGAGTCAAATTTTATGCCACACACTGAGTCTGTGTCTCTTGCTCCGAGTTCTTGTACATGCTGCTAATATGACTGTTTGGTTCTCTTTGAACCAGTGGACAGTGGACTCAACTGAAATGTTTGTCTGTCTATATCACAAAACCTACAAAAAAAGGAACTCCTGCTGAAATTTTCCAGAAAGCCACCAATACTATGAGAACCAAGTTTATCTCCGGCTATCCCCATCCCTCAAAACAATACCACTGTCCTCTAGATCCTTGAGATCTTTTATGAGTGGACTGAAAACCACCTCCTGTCTGAAAAACTTGAAGTCTTGTTCCCTGCAGAGAAGGACAAGCTGCATGTGATCAATATTTGATCTGTTGTAGGGCAAAATGTTATGGCAGAATTTCTTTATTTTTCATGTATGTCTGTGTTTTTTTACAATACAACTTTGTACAATGGCACACTGTAATTCCCACAACGAAGTAACAGGTTTGTTACAATATAGAGCAGACAATATCTGGTCAATCTGGTTTATCATTAGTTTAAGATTACTTCAAAGAAAAATCTAAAATTCACTTCTTGGAATGTAAGGGGGATAGTTAAAATTACTAAGTTGAAGCAGCTTGATTCATCTATTGCTTTTATCCAAGAGACTCATTTACTTAGGGAGGATTTACTGAAGGTGCGAAGGAGATGGCCTGGCCAGGTACTGGCATCATGTTTCTCCTCTCACACTGGAGGGGTTATGGTGTTAATTCACAAGTCTGTGCCATTTCAAGTGAATAATACTATCTTTGATACAGCTGGTAGATATTTGGTGGTACAGGGCACTCTTTTGAGAGAAAACATCAATTTGGTTAATATCTATGGACCAAATGATGACAATCCCTCATTCTTTGAGAATTTATTTTTACTGATTGCCTCCATTTCAAGTAAAGTATTGATGACAGGCGATTTTAACTGCACTCTTGACCCAAGGCTTGATCGTTCATCTGGGTTGGACACCTCTCATTCTCAAAGTAGAAAGAAAATACAACAGTTCATAAAAGATCTGAACCTCTGCGACCCTTGGAGGATTCAAAACCCAAATAAAATGGAATACTCATGTTACTCCTCAGCATTTAAAACCTACTCTCGCATAGATTATTTTTTAATCTCGACTTCTCTACTACCCAATATAACTAACTGCATATATGATAGCATTGTTTTATCAGATCATGCCCTCACCTCACTATTTTATAATGATTCTCAATTAACCAAAGGTTCCTCTAGTTGGCGCTTACACCCTAAATGGTTACAGGATTCTGATTTCATAACATTTGTGGGGGAACACATAGATATTTACTTTGCTATAAATACGCACCAAACATCTGCGGTCATCAGGTGGGAGGCTTTTAAAGGATATATTAGAGGGCAAATGATTAGTTTCACTAGTTCCAAATTTAATAAATTCAAACAGAAAATGAACGAGTTGGACTCAAAAATCAGACAGTTAGAGAGAGTGAGTAGCATTGATAATTCGGTAGAAACAAAACAAGAATTATTTGCCCTTAAAGCTGAATATGAGGAGCTCTCCACACTAAAAGCTGAGGACAGTCTAATAAGGCTTAAGCAAACCTTTTACGACCAGGGTGAAAAACCCGGTAAAGTGTTAGCCTGGCAAATTAAAAAACTTAACTCAGAAAGAGCCATAAATGCAATTAGGAATGAACAGGGGGTAATAACTACAGATCCATTGGAAATTAACAATACTTTTGTCTTGTTCTATAAGACCCTCTATCAGTCTGAATATCCAATAAATTCAGGAAATCAGAACAGTTTCCTAGATAGGCTAGACATTCCCTGTATCCCTGAAGATACAAAACTTGAGCTGGATAAAGATCTGAATTTAGAGGATGTTTCTAACACCATTCTTAACATGAAAGGCGGTAAGGCGTCAGGCCCCGATGGGCTACCAATAGAAATTTATAAATTATTTAAAGAAAAATTAATAGCCCCATTGTTAGATATGTATGCAGAATCCTTTGAACAGGGTTACCTCCCCCCTTCGCTAAGAAGTGCCTTAATCACACTTATTCTAAAGCCAGGTAAACCGCCAACAGAATGTGGCTCCCACAGACCAATCTCACTTTGGAACTCTGATGCAAAGATCATTGCTAAAGCCTTGGCTATGAGACTTGAAAGCGCCCTACCACCCATGATACACACAGACCAAAATGGCTTTGTTAAAAATCGTCAGGGGTTCCACAATGTGAGGAAAGTTCTCAACATAGTTCATGTATGGGAGGGGGCCCCTGACACTGCCATCTTGTCACTCGACGCGGAGAAGGCATTTGACAGAGTCGAATGGCCCTTTCTACTGGAGGTGCTTAGGCGTTTTGGGTTCGGTGACTACTTCCGTAGATGGGTTAAAATTCTGTTTGTTGATTCATCTGCAGTAGTACCTACAAATAATTTGATTTCACAACCGTTTAAGCTCTTTCGAGGCACGAGACAAGGCTCACCAATTTCACCTTTACTTTTTGTAATAGCCATGGAACCGTTGGCAATAGCAATAAGATCACATCCTTCAATTTGTGGTATTAAGACAGGAGATCTGGAACATCATATAGCATTGTATGCAGATGATACCATTGTATTTTTATCAGATCTTGTTAAATCAATACCATCCCTCTTAAAGTTGATCAGCCAGTTTGGTAGCTTCTCTGGTTTTAAGGTGAACAAAGATAAATCTTCTATTATGTTTCTAAATGAACAAGAGAGAAGAAAACCAACGGTACCCCACCCATTTGTAAATGCTATAGATGGTTTTAAATATCTGGTTATTAGAATAACACCAAATATAAACACCCTTAGTGCAACTAATTATGAGCCCATGTTAGCTAACCTGTCAGAAGATGTCCAAAGATGGACAACATTGCCTCTGTCTATAGTGGGAAGAATAAATATAATTAAAATGAATATATTGCCTAAATTTTTACACATTTTTCAATCAATCCCATTTGCTCCTCCACCTTCATTTTTTCCGAAAGTAAGAAAGCTGCTTTCAAACTTTATTTGGAACAACAGGAAGCCAAGACTTAGACACTCTCTTTTATATTTGGCTTATGATAGGGGAGGGTTACAACTACCAAATCTACGGTGGTACTACTGGTCTGCACAATTGAGGGCTGCAATGTTTTGGTTTTCTAAAGAGGATGCTCAGCCCTGGTTACAAATTGAAATGCTGTCCTCAAAGGGTTTGATGCTGGATAGCTTTTTATACTCGGCTCCCCTTAAAAAACTAAGAAAAAACACAGTTAATCCCTTTGTGAAAAACACCATTGTTGTCTGGCATGAAGTGCATAAATATCTTGGAGATTTCCCAGTGTTGTCCTGTTTTTCACCTATTTGGGGCAATGAACACTTTAGCCCGGCTAATAATGACATGGGGTTTAAAGCATGGTTAAGCAAGGGCATAGTTAAACTACTAGATCTCTATAAGGACAACACTCTAATGCCGTTTGACGAGCTGAAAGCAAAATACGATGTACCACAGAAACACTTCTTTAAGTATTTACAACTTAGAAGTTTTATTATGACATGCTTAAAGAATTCAGTGCAACAACCCCCCCAATGTCCACACTGGAGATATTTTCTACAAAAACTTGTTTCAACGAAGGGCTGGTTACTCAATTATATAATATAATGGTGGAAAACCATAAAGACAACTCTGAAAGTAAGAGACAGCAGTGGATAGGAGACTTACAAGAGGACATTTTAGTGGAAGATTGGGGTATAATATGTTCAAAGGTACATACACAAACCATTAACACACGACTGAAATTAATACAATATAATTGGATAATGAGAACGTACATCACCCCTGTGAAGTTAAACAAATTTGATCCTAATATTCCTGACCGATGCTATAAGTGCAATATTCATCAAGGTACTTTATATCACTGTTTGTGGGAATGTGAGGAGATTCAAAGATTTTGGAGTTCGGTGATACAATATATCTCTCAAATTACCTCTTCTCCAGTACCTCTAAGTCCTAAGCTCTGTATATTAAGCATCTATCCAGACAATTGTTCTCTTTCTAATAGAGAAAGAAAAATGGTTGACCTATGTCTACTACAGGCCAGGCGCTCAATCGCTCTGTGTTGGAAGAATGTCCATTGCCCCTCTCTAGGCCACTGGTTGAAAAACTTAACATCGAGTTTGGCTCTTCAGAAATTAACATATATAGTTAGGAAGAAAGCTTCTCAGTTTTACAACATCTGGGAGATGTTTTTGGAATTGAGGAATGTGTGCTGTGAGGAATGTGTGCTGTACTCTGCTCCATGTTTGTGACTGTATTTTATTTTACTTACATTATTTTTATTCATTTAAACTAAATTAGTATTTTCATTGTAACTTTCTGTCCTTCTTGAATTTCAGTTTTAATTATAACTTATCCATTTATTTATTTTCAAGTGATATTTTTATTATTTATTGTTATTTTATATACTGCCATATGTTCAGTTTGGGGGAAGGGTCATGTATGTATGTATGTAAATTGATTTAAATGTATAAAACCAATAAATATATGTTACAAAAAACAAAAAAAAGTAACATCACGGGAAGAGAGGCGAGAATGGGCCTTTCCATACTGCTTTTTGAAAGCCTCAGATTCAAAAAGAGAAGTGAGAGTTTCCTTTATTGGCACATACTGTGCAAAGCATTCTTTTCCTGACTCATTTGTACCTAGATACAAAGGCAGAGGTTCAACATAATTGAAGCTGTTTTTAAACACTGACTTGCGACGCTGATCTGTACGTAAAATGTTGTTGCCCTTACAATTTCTCTTTGAGTTTTGAAAACAGATGCAACTGAGCAACATCATGGACTTCTTGGACCTCTTCAATGATGGTCTGAATTACTGACGCTGGTAAGAGTAGCTTAGCTTGAAGCTTCAAATAAAACATAGACAAGTTCTTAAAAAAGAGGTCGTCCTCCACACTATCATAAAGTTCACCTGTCTCCAGCTGTTCATCATTCTCAATGATAGAGGTGGAGGAATGACTAGCAGGTTGGGACGGGTTTTCAAACTGTGCTTCTTGGGATGGGTGTTGAAACACTGCCTCAAACTGTTTTTGTGTATTCTCGAAATATAAGATGCAAATGTGGATTTTACACCAACGGATTTCTTACAACCCCTGAAAGGACAAGTTATTTTCCTGCCCTCTTGTATATGGCCTTTCAAATGATTGAGGAAATCCTTCAGATTTGTAAATGTAATCTGACAATTCAATCTGACAAATCAGTGTTGTAGCAATTTGTTATGATCTCTGTATAGATGAGACTTAAATGCTGCAAAGTTTCTGAATGCATGGGTACAATCAGGTACACCACAGGTAAAAGGGCAGTTTGGTGCATTACTGTGAAGTTTCATATGATTAGAGTTTTACTATTCATGTGCACACTATTTGCAGTAATACATTTCTGGCCTGAAAAGAGCAAAAAAGAGAAAACAGAAAAAAAGTAATTAACGTTGTGTGTCAAAAAAACGAACATAATTACAACAGAGAGTTATTACACAGTCAGACGCTATAATATTAATAACTAATTATTTCACCTGAAAATCGTCTTCTCCAGTGTATGTTGATGATCACTGTGACTTCAGCGGTGGCGCTCACTGCATCTATATTCCCTCTGCACCGTCAGCTAAATGATGCAAATGTGTTGTTATGTCGGAAAGTAGAAAAGTAGGAAAATTCGGTCAGTTCTTCCGTTAAGTTCGGCGTCATGTTTCACTAATGAAATCACGTAAAATTTGCGTGGACATGCTGACTAGTACTTACACACATCTTTAGCTTATTTAACTTAGTTCACAGAAAATAAAATATTAGTCTTTTTTTAGGAATCATGCAAAGTCACAAGTTATGCTTTGCGTTGTGATTGATACGTTAATGTTATCTGTAGTCCCAATATTTTACGGGCTATTTGGGTTTCAAAATAATGGGACTTCGGACTGAGCTTGTGATGCAAGCCAAATCTCTCTATGTTTGGATATTACAGTCACTGACACACTGGAAACAACATTGTTCTCACCAAAGAGCTGACTTCATAACCCTAACGTTCGTGCTGAATGAGGTGGTCTGGTCGCTAACTACCTTGGGGTGTGCGAGCCAGGCTGCTACACGGTCAATTTAGGCCCATCCCATTTCCCCCGCTAGCGTTAGCATGCTAGCGATCTTATTTTTTGCATGATAATCCCGTATTTTCACATAATTTCATGTCGCATCCCCCCTCTTTGAAGACACACAATGCACTTGATTTAACCCGCGTATAGCTGCGATGTTACTAACCCTAACTGCTCCTCTATTAAAGCATCCTGACAGGGTGCTACAGGCTGCTACAGGCCACTGCTAGCAGCCTGAAGCTGTGTGCTTTTAATTAATACGTGAATGCAGCCTTTCAATTTCAAACTTCATTGAATCACCTGCATTAGCATAGATGTAGTTTTGACATTATAGGTTTGTCACTTTAGTAACTGCAAACAATAGCATCGGTTTAATTAAGATCTCAACAATGTCATTACAACATCCCAACAAAGTTGAAGCCCATATTAATTTTGTAAGCAATTAACATTCAACTTACTTTTTATGGAGTGGATGGACGCAGGTGTTGCTCCTCTGCTCCCATGCTCTCATGTCAGATCCTCTTTCAAATTACCTCGTGGAACGCAATCGATATCAACAGTATTTAACTGTAACATGCACCATCTACAGTCAGAATACAACTTGCCTGTAATTTTACAATGTGTTATTGTAGAAAAATACAGTCAGGTACTGTAATTATTTTGGGCCCATGATGCATTGCGATATACAGATAAACTTTGTAAAATGACAAAACAAGAAGTTACTGTAAATTTTTACTGTAGAAACTACAGCAATTTGTTACAGTGTAGACATAAGTTAATAACCCATCAGTTGTGTGTTCACTTGAAAACAAATTACAAATTAAAGACTTGAGGGTTCATGGTCACTTCTTACAGTCTGTAGATGTAATGGATCACTGTGAACGTATAAGTGCTGCAACAACATCGAGTAAACAATATTTTACAGTTTAATAGAAGCAATTTTGCTGTTCAGTTAAAAACAAAACTCTGCTAGTGCATGTGTGGTGAATAGGCCTCACTATTGAACAATCACTACACTGACTCAGTGAATCAGTTGGTGAAAATGAAAGCATGATTTGTGCCTGTGCATGTCTATCAGATACACTTATCATAAGGGTTAGAATATAAAAGAAAGCTGCCTGATCTGTACAATGAAACATGACAGATAGAATACACATATCAATGTCATTGGTAGACAGATGTGAAGGAGCTATACAGGGTATTTATTAAAAGTGGGAACACCATCAGAGACAGGTGGTATGTCTTCAGTGTTCAGTGTGTTGGATCTGAGGCCTAAATATTCCACCTTGGATGATCAGAGGGGTTGGCAAGAAGATAATGCATCATAGTTGAAGGCAGGAAATGTGCTTCTGGAGGATTTATAATACATGAGAACAGGTTTATAGGTAGATGGAAGGAGAAGTAGAATGTAATAATGACAAGACAAGGGATATTCAGACTAAAAACAGAGTTGGATTTGCAAAGAATCGCTATTAGACAAATCACTCAACCTGGTAGTTTAGTGCTGATACACTCATGGAAAAGCACACTCAAAAGGTATAATATTCTAATTTAGGACAAAAGATCAAAAGACAAAAAAGCGTTGTCGTATTTGTTAAATATGTATGTTTGATCATGAAGTTGCTCATCTATCTGACAGCGCATTTGTAAAAATTGGCAAGGCAAGTTTATATACATGGCTCTATTTCTTGGTGTTGGTAAGCACGCATTCCGCAGCAATGTAGATTAGCTGCAGCGGTCTAGTTCATCTTTTCACAAGAACCTGGAAAGACAATGTTACAGTAGTTCTGTTGTAAAAAATTGCATGAACCGGTTTCTTGTTTAGAAATAAATCAATAAATTCTTGCTATGCTTTTAGTAGCAGTAGTTACGTGGTGAAACTGTTGTGTAGAGTTGTGTGATATATATGTTCCCTGAGGAACTCTACATGTGCTTTTCCTTCACTTAGATTCACAAGTACCATATTACACAAAGTAGTCCCTATCTACATTTGAACCAATTTAGCCCAATACCAAAATGCCCCAGTTTGATGAGAAGTATTTTATGGTCTACTATGTCCAATGCAAAACTGAGATCCAATAAATCCAAAAATTTCAGACTAATGTCATTTAAAACTTGGTCAAACTCCAAATTGAAAAACATTAGGTTAAGCGTCAAACTGTAACAATAAAGTATTAAGTTGCTGAAAAACAGTCAAATGTTCAATCAGGAAAGAGCTATTCCTGTTAAAATTTGTGTTTAGCTTAGGTTGGACTTTGTGGTGCAACAAACAGAGGCTTAGAGACAGTGAAAGTTGAAGTTGTTTTAATAGTAAGCACAGGGGGCTGATTCTAGCAAAGAGAGCATGAGAGGGGTTCCAGGGGTTTTAGGTCCAATAAGTCCAAGAGATAGACAGAGTCCAGGGAGCGAGTGTGGTTTAGAAAAATAATAACAAGAGCTTCCCCAAAAAACACAAGCGATCACATAAGGTTTGGCCGAGGCATTATTAGGATACAAATATTTAAAGGATATATGACGAAAATGCGGCAGATTAGTAGTAGTTGAGCCGGAACTAAAAAATAAACTGAACCAAATGAGATCTGATTCCAGAATGTCTTGCACTCACATCTGAGCCAGAAGTCACACCCCGCCACTAGCATCATCAGGGATGAGAGCAGAATATGGACACATCAAACACACAAAAACATACAAAAAAACATCAACACACACACAGATTATAAACAAGGGAAGGTTAAGGATCCAGCCAGTTCTTAATGCCAGCATGCCGCGGACAGCAGGGAGACTGTCCTTGCTTTGTTTGGATAGGCTGGAAGTTTTGGTGCCACACACTAACATCTCATCAATCCCTTTTATCTGCATCCTTCGCTTGAGTGAGATATCTCTGAGAAGCGAGGAGGGACTGGGAATGATCCATGACATTGCCCTTGTTGTATAGCAGGTAGGAAAGAGTGATCTTGCAGCCCCTTTACAAATACCAGCAGTGGAGTGCAGGAGGGCACAGGTTAAAGAGATAGTTCACCGAAAAATGAAAAGTCACTCATTATCTACTCACCACTATGCCGATGGAGGGGTGTGTGAAGTGTTTGAGTCCGCAAAACACTTCTGGAGTCTCAGGGGTAAACTTTGTTGCAGCAGAATCAAATACAATTGAAGTCATTCGTGATCTCTTCTTCAGACGTAATCAAACAGAAAAAACATAACATGCCTCCATACTGCTCGTGTGATGTCATCTAAGTGTCCGCAAGCCCCGACATTCATATTCGACTCGAAACCAGGTCATTTACACCATGTTTTAGGCCTAAAAGTCCCCCGGAAGTGGCTTAGATAGTGGAAGTAGCAACACGTTGCTGTGTCCAAGGGTCCGTGAATGCAACCTATATGAAGATATCAGCTGACTTTTAGGCGTTAGTGGTGAGTGGATAATGAGTGAATTTTCATTTTTCAGTGAACTATCCCTTTAAGTTGGGAGTGAAGCTATATTTCCTCACCCTTTTTCAATGTACTTAATTCATTCTTTAAAGATTTCTTGCTCCCAGAACAGGTTGAAATTGAAATCATTGAAACTCAGTTTTTGAGCAGTGCATTAGGAGGACAGCAAGCTACGTAATACCAGACAAGCGGCTATAACACTGAAATAAAATAATATGTATCAAATATTTGTATTGTATTGTTGGTTTTCACAAAAAAAGCCAATACAAGTTGATTAAATATATATTCAAATATTTAAAAGATTGTCGCGATCCCGCTCAGAAGCCATGACAAAAGAGAGGTAGACGCCCAAATATTTGTAATTTATTTAAATAAAATAATCTGACTGCGAAAAAAAAAAACTAAGAAGGTAATGAGGTGTGTTCATTAATGGAATCAGTAGTGAGGGTGTGTGGATGCATGAGTGAAGTGTGTGTGTGGTGCAGGGATGAGAACAAAGCAATGACTATGCCTCAGCCAGCAGGATGGGCCTTTTACAGCCGGGAGAACACCGGACCCAGGTGCTTCCAACTACCAGAGAGTCCGCCCACCAGTTACCTGCTGCATCACATCAAGAGAATAAGTTAGATAAACAAGGCAGGGGCCGTCACAAAGAGCTAGAGTCATATGTTGTGAGACCTATTCTGTGAGTAAAGAACAGTGGTCTAATGAGATATTGACCAAGCCAAAGCTCTGTTTATCTGACATGATAATAAGTTAACCCTGTAATATAATTATGTCATATATTTAATCTAAGAGATACAACTCTATATGTACAGTTGAAATATTTTATTTGTTGAAACAGGACAAGACCTGAACAAAGACTATCTATCATTTATTTTAGTTTTCCCATAATGTTACGCTACATTATATAGCAGTGCATTAATGTTACTGACGCTTTCTTTGTTTGGGTTTGTGTATGTGTCACTGGAAGATATATTTGATGTATAATAATGTATTATTTTACAAAGTGGGATGGGCAAAAAAGATAGGAATGAACACAAACTAAACTAAATTGATTTATACATAACTTAATTTATGAAAATATTGCTGTACACTTCAGATATTACTAATATGTAGCAATACAAAATGTAGTTTCTTATTCCAGGTGGCACTAATGCGTGTACAGTTAAAACACACACGTGTTTGTACTTCTATCTTAGTGAGGACACTCATTGGAGTATTGCATTCCCTAGCCCCTTACCCTGACCTTAACCATCACAACTAAATGCTCAACCCTAACCTAAATGCTCAACCCTAACCTAAACCTAATTCTAACCCTAACCCTAAAACCAGGTCTTAACCCAAACAGTCTCTTAAAGGTGGGTCCGAAAGTGAGGACCGGCCAAAATGTCCTCACTTTCCCAAAATGTCCTCACTCTGTAGGTTGTAGGCTAGAACTGGTCCTCACAAAAATATCTGTACAAGAGCACACACGCGCAGAGAAAGCTTTCAATGTAAGGGTGATTTATCACAGGTGAAGGCAGGAAATAGACCCTCACAGATCATTCACAGACTTATTCAAAAAGAGTCAGGCTTAAAGATTGGCCTTGTCACAGAGTGATACATAGACCATGTCAGTGTGTGTAGATGTGCGAGTGCATGTGTCTGTGAATGTGTGTGTATGCATCTGCATGTTTTAAGTCTACACAATGATTTGTGTTTGTCACTGTGAGTGTGTCATAGTCGGTGGGGAGACTAGGTCTCTCCCCACCCTACGACAAAGGTTTGTTTGTGCAATCGGCTTATTAAGGCCCATAGTTGTGTTTTATTTTTAGGTGACCTCACTGTAGTTATTATGACGGAGCAAAGAGTGTGACGTAGTGTAATGAACGACAAAGTCTAGGTTAGGTTGGTTGGATGGGTGTGTCCACAATGCAAAGGACACACATACCATAACACCTATTCTGCATTGATTTGAGCTCTTTCTATGCTAATGACCATTGTTTTCTATACTGTATTGAAGATGTATTGAAGATTGATTCTGTGAGGGAAAACTGCTACCAAGTAAGTATTAATGCATAATTTAAATCAGATTTTATTGTGCATAGTCTATGCTGGATTGTGTGTATGTCTTTAAACAGATTTTATAGTTCTGCATGTAGAGCTGACCTGCTGTGTACTGACTTGAAGACACAGTCGGGTAATCGTGTGATTAATTGTAATGAATTAAGAATACCCTGATAAGTTGTGTTTATAAATCAGTGTTTCGTACAATTTAAATTAACTTCCTGCCTCATAAAATATTAGCAACAGTGACATTACTGTGTCAGTATTAACATCTATGGTTATTCTTCCTTACAATTGCTACAGTGCTGCATCTTAGTGTGCTACTACTGCCAGCTGGTCAGTGGAACAGCCTGAGATTGATAGAAACGTATAGTATGTGTGCTTGTGCCTGAGATGAAAACAAAGCAGAAACCTCTTAAACATGCAATAACTGATTTTTCTGGACACTTGGGGGCAGCAGAAAAACATTGTTGACACAATACGTAACATATAATCAGTTTACCAGTTACAAGTACAATTTCTCCTTCTGTACATATTAAATTTAAACTGATAACTTACATGCTTTCTTAGACTTTTGAGTTCTATCAAGTTGTTCATCTTTCACTTTTTAGGATTTTATAATATACAATTTCATTCTTGAACTTCCCTCAACTCAATGTTTCCAATATTCGTTATAAATAAACTTCACAGTTTTTTTTAAAAGTTGTGTTTCTGGCCACCTGGTGAATGTAAGTCAAATATTAATCTCCTTTTAGTTCTGTTTATGGTCTACCAACCCCTTAATAATCTACTAACCTAGCAAACTGGTGTTTGGGGATATTTGGTTACCAACCAGAATCAAAGTAGTTAACTTGAGTGAGATGACATGTACTTAAGCGAGCTGTTCTTCCCTTGTCATCATGAAACCTCCTGGTAAAAAAAAGCTCTTAAAAGATCCTCACTTCATTTTGAATGTGTCTTGTCTTTTCCAGAGACCATGTAAGAAACAGCCACTCCATCAAACTTAAATCTAGACTCTTATGATTCTTGTTCTTACATGCTTATTCACATATGGTATATGAATTCACTTCACTCTGGATTTTCTTTGTTGTGAAGTTCAAGTTCGGTCTCTGCTTTCAAAGTCTCACTTTTTAATCTCACAGAGTGATTAAAGGACTTGTGGCTGTAATGAGTCTTGCTATAACTTGGCCTCAGTTTGCATCATCAGTTACAGCATTCGGGGCACTGAACAGACCCTTTCTAGGACGCGCAGAGAGATCGAACAAGTAAAATGATGTAATACAAGCATTTCAAACACTTCCAAGTAAAGTTGATAATCAGCAAGGTGTTCAACTGAAGGAAGAGTTAATGTCGGAATGAAAAATATGTAATTATCTGCAACTCTCAATACTGAAACTGCTGAATTCTTTTAACGTGCATTGTCTTTTTGTTTCAATTTCCAAAATAGACATAGAACTACTGCAGCATGTTGCCACACAAGTCAATATCCTTTCTAGCTAATAGATAGATATATAGAGTATAGTGGTGCAGCAGTGTGTTCACCTCTCACACAGAGCAGAGCTGTTGTATGATATTATGGTGAACGGTGGGTTGGTAATTTGAGTCTGTGAGACAGCAAACTCCACTGTCTCAGTGCAGTGCATCGAGGAGAGGATGGGATGGATTTATCCAAGATGGAGAGCAGTTTGTTCAGTGCCTTTTGCTCCTCACTGACTCAAATGCCTCCAGGTTCAGACCAGCCATGGCCTCATGAATGGGTTTATTGATCCTGCTGGCATCTCTTGGTCAGATGCTGCCCCAGTAAAATAACAGGAAAAGAATTGTGATGGACTGAAACTTATTAAAAGACAAACTTTTAACTGGTGTCGTACTGATGTTTTGCAGTCTAGACAGGGATCGTTATTAAGACAATCTGAGTGATGTTTTAATGTGTTACATTAGCCAGACTGTACAAAAACAAGCTGTAGTCTATGCACATGGTGGTGTACAGAACTTAGGTTAAAGTTCTGTAATAATTTCATTGATATTCATACTCAGTAAATTTTACTCACCTTTCACCAAATAAATTGGTCAGCACAGCTTAACGGATGTTTGATAGTTATAATTTTTACCTCATGTTGTGATATTGAAGCCTGGCACCAACCTTACAACTTCAGGAGCTGAAGTTTCCCAGGAGTGCATGCTGATGGGCCAAGGGAGCGTTTCAAAATTGAAAGACATTTTTCATTTTTAAACCGGGTCTCCCGCCATTACATACACAACGTCCAGTTTTTAGAGGAAATCCCAATTCCAGTGGTCCCATGCGATTCTTGGCTTTATTTACCATTGTACAGGCCCTTTGTGGTGACGAGGGACATGAGCCGTATGGCAAAGCTTTAAATTTTCTCCATCGGGTGGCTGGGCTCAATGCTGGAGATAGGGTGAGGAGTTCAGAAATCAGGAGGGAGCTTGGAGTAGAAATGCAGCTCCTTCACATCTGAGGGTGGTTCTATCAGGATACGTCCTGGATGCCTCACAACCCAGGAGTAGACCTAGAACTTGCTGGAGGGATTACATATCCTGGATGGATGCCCCTGGAAGAGCTAGGAAGTATGGCTAGAGAGGGATTTTTGGGATACCCTACCTCTGCAACCTGAGCCCAGATAAACGGGAGACAAAGGGGGGATGGATGGAGGGATGGATGAATATCCTTGATGTTGCTACATACAGCCTCAGCTGTGAGTAATGATGGCCTTGTTCGAGAAAGGGGCCACTACAAATCTGTGGGTGAAACTGAAACCCTCTTTTATGTCATTCATTTCACTGAGTGCCTGAAGTACTGCCAGGCAATATTATAATAGATGTGCTTACATCCACATGTGATTTACTGACACTGGAAGTCACACTTATGCATGTGTAGTTGAGAGCAGAGGTGAAGGTAGCACACATGCATATTTCTGTCTTTATGTGTACTTGCTTTAATGTAGAACCTTCCACCCATACATTATCTGGAGTCTCTCCCTGATCAAGCCAGGCGTCAAATGGGATTTATACCGCACAGGTTGCCAGTAGCTGACACATGTGCCATGACAAGTGATCACAATTAGAGACAATTTATAGTCGTCAGTTAACACTAAGCTGCATGTCTGTGGGGAGGAAACAGACAGAGCCTTTTAGACCTACTTAAATTGACATGATCCCAAAAATCATCAACTTAACACATTAAATTCAAAATGGACAGGTATTATTTTACTCTTTTTTTTAACAAACATTTGAGGCCTGCTATCCAAACTGATTACAATCTATATCCTGCTTTTCAATTCATGGCCCTGCTGCACACACATACACATGACCCCCACCACATGCATACAAAAACAGATATGCATAATCACACACACACACACACATACAAACACAAACCAATCTGACTAGAGGGAAGATCAAAGTGAGGCAGTCAGATTTTTCTGCACAGGGTCTGCCTCTGACTTGCTCAAGGGAGCCCCGAGCAGAAAAAAGCAATCGTATTTATTCTATTCACTCAGGTTTCATTCGTCTCTTTGCTCCCTCTCCCATTCTCGGTTGACGTTTCACTTTAACCGTCCCTGTCTTCCTGTACAACTGTTACTTAACGTGTTTTCTTTCTCCTCATCAGCATCTCCCTCACACGTCTTATTTGCCTGTGTGTCACCACTTCTCTTAAAGTCCCCCTCGCTCCCTCTACTTTATTTTTCACGTGACACTCACTTATGTCTTTCTCCCTCTTCAGTTTCCTCTCGCTGCACCACCTGCGTATTTTTCTCCAACTCTCAGATCCGCTTAAGCTTCAACAATGGTAAACAATTCTTTTGTTGCCTGATCCAATTAAACAGCTTAAAGGTGTCCTCTGCGGCGGCCTGACAGCCTTGCCTTTGTGTATTCTGCAAATCTCAGACATCTGTAAGCTACAATAGGAGATGGGCATTCTTCCATAAACTGGTCCCTTTATTAAAACATATCAGGAATTAATTTTCTGGTTGTTATCACTGTGCTTAGGTCGATTTTGAAACAGAAACCTTGACATTTCATCTCAATGAAGGTTTTGTTGCACTAATTATTTTCAGCTGCTTCCCTAAGTGTTTCTGCTCTGAATCTAAAAAAAAACAACAGTTTAAACAACAGCCTTTAAGCCTCCGTCAACACCATGATGACAGACTGAGTTCCAGTTCTGTCTGAGGAGAGGGAACAGCACGTCCTTCATGTGTACAGACAGATTTCTGACAGTTATCTACTGAAATTGGAAACAGGATCTTACAATACAAAATGAATTGCCAGCTGACAGTGAGCCAATATAAACACAGGGCTCAACTTTCCAGTCAGTATCAAACTATGGCACATTTGACCAACACTATGTAAGGCTACAACCTTTAAAACGGGCAGTTCTGAGTCACAGAACTAATTACTAGCTCAAAGCTATGTTGTAGCAGCATTTTTATAAAGGCAAACATATCATGTCTACAGTTTTTCCAAAATTGATCAAACAAAATGCCCATGGACAATTGGAGTCCAAGACATGAGCATGAATTGAAGCATGAGTTCCTTGTCAGGCCTCAATATCTCTTTTGTAAGGCTGCTGCTACTGTTGAATAACCAGAATGGGGTGTCAATGTGAGTAAGGTGAGGAGGCGTTAAACACACAGGTGCAGTGTAATAACTGCTGAATCCACACACACTGCAAATGTAAAAGTGAAAACTCATCAAAACAAAAACTCTCATTGGCTGTCAGGTGTAGTTCCTTAAAAGCTTTGAAAGGATGGATACAACTGTGGATACAACGCTGCAATCTGAATAACAAATCATACAAACAACAACATCCCACTTTACAGTCCTCAATTAAAGCACATTATTCTCATTTGGTTTCTTACATAAAAAAGAAAAACCTCATATCAAGCAAATAGTGATGTAGGTTTTCTGTTACGGTAGAACAAACCACTTTGAAAAATTCATCAGATCATTCATTCCTACCCTTTTCACCCTTGTCACCAGCTCTCTGGTCATTTCAGACCCTGCTGCATCCACCTGCCCCGCAGTTACCTCCCAGTCCCCAACACTGTACAAACCACACACCATAACTAAAGCCATGAGGAGCAGTGTAGTACATGAACCAGCCAGTCTGTTGAGCCTGGAGGCTCCCAAGTGGTATTTCCCAGCATATGGGTTCCTGTTCGACATGTGGGAGAAGTGCTGAGAATGTACTATAGAGTTGAGTATACATGTTTGTTCAGGTTTGTATTACTGAATGGTCTCAAGAGTGAGCACATGCAGCTACGAGTAAGCCCCAAGCATAAAATATGCATCAGTCACAATCTGCAACCTAAACTTTACCACACAGCTCTCAAGTGAGATTCTAACACTGTTCAACATTGTAATGCTTTCATTATATGGCTGGTATTTTGCTTTGGTAACATACAGCTCTTATTAAGTCAGAATTTGGAGTGCAGCATATGAATGTTTTTCTTTGAAGCAGGACATACCAGTATAAACGTGATTTGTATCTCACTGGCAACACTACAAGTAGAAAAGATTTCCTCATTAATTTCTGGCGAACTGTTTAAATACATATACCTCTGGAGTCCCTAAATTGTACTTGGAATATTTAACATCTGGTACACCCCTTAATGTCAATGGTGTTTATTTGTTGTTTTATGCTCTTGAAAAATAACAAGGGTTTTTGTGTTTTTGTTTAAAATGTATGTGTTCTCACCAATGACCATTAAACACATTTGGAACATTCAACAAATCTGTGTGCATGACTATTTAATGACTGAGGTTTAAAGTCAGGGAGGTCTTTAAAAGACACAGTAATGGAGCTTACACCTGAAGTTTTTTTAATTGTAATCTTAAAGACTACCAATGACAAAGAATCAAACCAAAACTATACATAACCAGTAAATGTAGCATCTTTTCTCTGCTACTTAAACTAGTGCTCCTAATTATATTCTGAAGAACATGTTTCTTCTAATTTACAGTTAAAAAGAGGGAAAGTGAAGGGGCAGCCTTTACTTCAGTCAGTTATTTTTCTCAATAATGCATGAAAGCTCAAAGTGATGCTGTAATATGTTACATTGGCTGATGTAACCTTGGGCTTCAAACGAGTTACAGATGAGCTGAGACAAGCGTAAAGATCTATGAAAAGGAATCTAAAGTTTCATGGCCAAGTGGTTCGAGCAGTTTGATCCTCTCTAACGGAGGGAGATGTCTTCATAATGTCATGAGCTGCTTTGCTGACAATGAGCTGGAAGATGAAATGTTGAAAACACCCACTGTGCTTTTGCAGAACCCCGCAGATGACCCATCTTTACGAACTCAGCCTCCTGGTTATGAGGTGCTTCACTTCAAATGATGCAATTTTGCCATTTCACCAAAAGCTAAAGGAATTAAAAACTGAACTCCAAGTCAAGTTAATTTTGTTTTTATTTTAATTTCACTCAAAAATGAGTGTGAAGTCTTTGCTGCAAAGTCCTGAACCAGGTCCTTCGTCAAATCCCACATCAAGAAGAACAAGTTCCAATGTGAAAAGAAACAAGTCCTAGGTCAAGATGATGATGATGCCTTTAAATTACTCACAACCAGTAGAATGGGGCTATAGCAACAAACTGCAGCTAATGCTTTTCATTCTGTTACACCACTACCTTTTACTTCTGCACAACTAAATGCTGCTTTCCCTCCTGCAGTGTGATTGGCTGCTGATTAATTCAAGACTTAAGTAAATGAAGAGTTGATTGGCTGCACTTTTTTCTTTTAACACATAATGTTCATTCCTTACAAGTAGGTTGATGATATCAGGCAATTTTAAGTCAGGGGTCACTGGTTTTCAAGTCAAAATCGAGTCACGCATTAATTCAAATTCAAGGTGGATTTCCTCTTTTCGAATTTAATGGGCTCTGAGAATATATTACAAACACACTCAGAAACATTAACCCAATTCATTTTAAGTGACCAAATTAATGACTGGAGGAAGCAGTTTTTTTTTCTCGTATATAATTATTTATTCATTTAATATTCTATAAAGCCTAAACGTTTAGAACATAGTCAGCTTTTATCCAGCTACTTTAATTAAGTTATAATTTCACTGCTTTTATACTCTCGGGCAAATTGGTGCAATTTTGTAAGCAGCAGATTTTAATGGAAACTGTTGGGAAACAGTATTATGCTAATGGAACAATAAATAAAAAGCTAATTAGCTAAACAATACAACTAATATAAATATCAGATATGACCAAAAGGTTTTTAATTTCTCTCAACACTAGCCACTTTGTGTCTAACGTTTGTTCATACAATTTTCTACTGAGATTTCAATACTGAATTGTGTGTGTGTGTGTTTAACACAGGGTGTTAAATATAATATCAAACCTTTAAGATGATCATCCACCCATCTCAATATATGAAGTTGTTTCTGAGATACGCAACATAGTGTGATAAACAAACACACACACACAGATGGTGTGCTGCCACCAGGAAGAGATTAATGGGCTGTCTGTTCAAACTCACATTCAACTTTCTTTCTTTCTTTCTTTCTTCTCGCTCGTACTAACTCACACAAAAGGTGATAGTGCCTAAAGGAGAGGTGCACAGTTCAGAGTGTGCAGAGTGGCACACAGCGGAGTGACAGCGGAGATTGGGTAAAGACCTGGGAGGCTGTTTGATCAAGTCTAAAGCAGCCTACCTGAAGATAATAAAGAGAAGGAAAGAAAATCATTGCAAGAGGGGAGAGGATGAAAAGGTTGATTAAAAGAAAACAGAGGACGTGCGTAGCAGGAGGAAGGACAAAGGAAGGAGAGGGTGAGAGGTATTCTCATTTAAATGTTTGTCTGTTCCTGTTGCTGGAAAAACAGAACAACTATGAAAAAGTGACCAAAGCCAGCTGCCCAATAAGAAGACATATTAACCAGAGGGCACCTCAAGCCTTTTCCAACCTGCTGCTCTGTACTGATAACCCTTATTCTATAACCATGACGTCATTTGACAATATCACCATACACTTAAGTTAAAGATGATGGCTGTATTGCGTTTTCAGCTGTATTAAATTGCGATATGATCAATCAGTGAAAAATAAGGAAAAGAAAGTTACAAAAATTAACTGAAAAGTGTAATGAAAAGAATGCTAAGTTGGCATCACTGCTTGCAAACTCTTCTCTGAAAATGTAATCGAAATAGAAAAAGCAACAGCCAATGGGTAAAAATCCCAACACTCGACCAGTGCCCAATATTGTAACCACATCATTCAGCCGTCATGGACATTTGTAGATGTAGCACTGACCAATGTCCAGACCAGCCAAAAATCAAGAAAAAGAATAGTGGAAGACAAAAAGTTGTCATGGAGGGAGGCAAAAGCAAAAAGTTTTTGAAAGAAAGAAAGCAAGAAGAAGGCAACACGACAGTCTGACAGAAACACATTATTCAAAAAAACACTGATGAAGACTGTGGTCAAGAGTGAAAGAAGTGAAAAGAAGTGGGGAAGGGAAGAAAGTAAGCAGTAAACAGGTAGATATAAATGCAAAGAAAGAAAGCATGTGGGTGAGGATGAGTACAAACAGGATGAGAGAGACGACTGAAACACAGAAAAGAACATTGGGGCCAGTTTCGTCACAGGACCCCTGAGAATTGAGATAAAAGCCGGTTAAGTAGCTGGCTGCAGATTAAATCTGGCAATGTCACCTTGGTTTTGCTGTCTCAAGTTTGACTGAGACAGGGAAGCGACTGCAACCTGCTTACGAAAGGGTTTCATCATCTCCATCATAGAGTTCGGATAAGATCATCAAACATGCTTCACAACCACAGTGACACCAACTTTCACACAGACATAATGTGTTGCTTCTATACATACAAGTTTGAGTTCGCTCCAAACTTGCCTGTTTCATTTGTTCATTTGAGAGGACTGGATGTGAGGAAACCTAAATATCTCAGGGTGTCATTGTTCAGACTGAATGTAAAGCCATTGCACCAACAAGTGACACTAGGGCTGTCTGAGTCTGTATCCAGGATTTGTCTTGAGCATTCATCTATACTTTGGTAGCTCTCATCTGAGGATTCTCTCTTTACTGTTTGACATGATTCTTGCATGGAGGGTGAGCGGACTGTGGCATAATTTGCAAAGTACTATGGTGTGGTCCATGTCACAATTTACACACCCATACCACGTCAATGCAACACACTTGTATTTTGAGTACTTCTCTTGTTCAGAATTAACACATTTTGCGTCACTTTCGCTCTGTGTTGTGTGGAACAACACAACAAAATACAAGATATGAGTATAATTTGAAATTACTTTTACATCATCACACATACAATTTCATACTGCCTACCCTTAGGTTTTCTTATACAGGTCATTACAGGATCATCATATTGTCTTCAGCAACTATATCCTATAATATAATCTCTTCTTAAATCTCAACGAATGTCATATTTGTGTTTCTTATATTACATCCCAGAACAATCACTTTCAATGAGGACATAGTTTTAAGGATTGTCTATTTCTCTTAATTTCAAGCTATAATGTCTTTTCTGAGAAGGATGTTATATTCTTGGTATATTAGGTTTTTATATAATATATTTTTTGCCTCTGTTTTCTCTCCACTGCCACAAAAGTTTAATATGCCCAAAGGAATCATTAGCATCTTCTCTGGTGGTAAGACAGCGCAACAGTTTGGCTTGCTGAGTGTGTCATGTATAATATCTTCAAAGTGTGGCTGGTCTAATTATTGGTTCCCAGCCTGATCCAAACATGTGTTTGTACCTCATCCAAATAGGCACAACATTGCAACAAAAAGTAGTTTAACAACTTTTTATGGACAAAAAAAAGCTGCAGTGGTTTCAGACACCACAGTTGTCCTTTGTGGAATTGTAGTCAGAGGAAACATCATGACCAAATCTTGCCAGTACATTGCAGGGAAACGTTTTCTTACTTCACTGATTGAGTTAAGTACAAGGCAAATGAAACATAAACGCACGAAAAGGGGGACGTTTAACTTTCAAAGTCAAGATAAAAGATATGTTAAATACTAGGTGGCAAAATATCCATCCATCCATTTTCTATACAACTTGTCCTTTGAGGGTTGCGGGGGAAGCTAGAGCCAATCCAGTGGGTTGCCAGCACATTACAGGGCTGACACACAGATACAACATTCACTCACATTCACACCAAGGGAGTCTCTAATAAACCTAACCCCAACCTTCATGTCTTTAAAATGTGGGAGGAAGCTGAAAGCCCAGGCGAGACGAAATATGAATCACAAGAAGAAGATTAATTATAGACGATAAAGAGAAGTTGAATAAACTTTTCTATTTACACGGGTACAGTATATGATTATGTGCAGCACTTGTGGCAGGTTAAAATAGTATATGTGTGAGTTTCTTTTTGTGCTTTAAGTTCCTCCACTTGATACAAACATTGGTGTCTCTTCTTCACCAAGGTGCTTGTGTGCCTGGTTAACACTAGAGCCAACAAAGCCTTTCTTTCTACAAGGCTTGTGTCGATCCAGAGTGGGAGGTAGAAAGCCAAGATGCTGACCATAGTCCGAAGTATTTGGGCTTTTGAGTGTAAAGGGTACAGTGGAAACCGCTTATAGTGATCACGTTTTTCCAGGGCCAAAATTATCACTATAGGCAATTGATTACTATAACCAAATGTTGTAGCTTCTGTATGATAGTCCCAGAACTTGAGGTAAAGGTCACTTTTAGCATGCTAACCAGCTAGCACTGGCTGGCCAGCGCATCTCTTCCCTTTCTGAGATCGAGTCACTGTAGCTTCAAGTTTGTCCAGAAGAAGAAATGCTGCTCAGAGGTTCTATTATAGCCTCTTATCTTGTAAACGCAATGATGGTTCAAGCTTTCGGCAAGAGACCATTATCATCACCCACCCCCACAGTCGGAGGCAGAGAAAACTTAAAAATAGAACCTTTTAGACCATGACTGGATATACCGTACACTGACTGCATCTACATAGACTATATCCAAGGAGTCTTCTATTACCTTATTAACTGAGTGCAGTGCTTGCGTAGAAAATGGTTTCTAAATCATTATTCTTTCCCTGCAGTCACTGTTGTTGATCTCAGTGACATCTGTCACCGCTATATCCATGTATTAGTTACATCTTTGATCTTCATTTCACACCACAGTTTTAGAGAATAAATAACTGCAGCTGCTATTCCTACATTTATATGCAGCTTTGTGTTCAGCTGTTTCCTCCGTGACCACATTTGACTTTGTTGTTATGCCTCCCACCCACCTAGCACCTAATAAGTGATGAAAAAGGCAACTGGCAGCTGACTGAAGATTTATACTGTTGTTGTCACCTTGATTTGACTCTTTCTGAGATAAGAGGGAGACCGTTTCACACTTACATTAGAGTTTAATCATCTGCAACATAGAACATCATGTTTTCCCCAGTCTGCCTACTTAAGAACAGTTTATTAGAAATTACAAAGACACAAAGACTGTGAGGGAGGAGAGAAGGTGTAAAGTTACAGGTTCTACACTCCTATGTATCAAAGTATCTCTATATAGACAATATGTGCATCTCAGTGTTAGGCCCTGCATCCCCTGGAGCAGTGGTTGCCAACCCTTCGATCGCGATCTACCAGTCGTTCTCGCAGTTTTCACTGTTGATCGCCGAACTCTCTGAACTCTGGCTGCGGTTGCGCCGCAGATCAGCTGTGTGTCGGTTGTCTGTTGTTCACACGGCAGAGTGTCCGCTACTGGCGGCGGAGATGCTGGTTTATCTACTGCATTGTCTTCAAAACAAGTCAGTTTATGTACTAAACTAAACACCATGACACTACGGTATGGAGTTCAAGGGAATTGTCATATTTATGGCCATATTCAAGGCAAAGCCTATGTAAAAACATTGTGCTGCAGTAGCAGCTCCTCTGCAGAACATATTGTTGAACTGAAGCTAAATATTGTGCACTGAACAGATGCTGTAAATATGAATTGTGAATATTGGGCATTGAATAGATAAAGTTGGACAACTGACTTTCTTTTTGTATATTTATGCTCGTACATTCAGTCTTTCACAGAAATTGCACTACTAATAACTAATAAATATGACCCTCCTAAATGCAGTTTTTAAGTTACCAGTACACAGGACCATAGCTGTGGAAACGCAAACTTAATAATCACACATGTAGACGATGACAGCATGTTGGAAAGTAGAGAGTATCTTTAGGACACGCATGATAAAAATCCAATCTCAACATTTTATCAAGGTCCCATCACATCTCATCACATGTAACTTTATCTTAATCATAATCCCATTAACCAGATCCAATTTTGATGTTTCTGTCCAAGTTTACCTATGGCAAATGGACAGTATTTTTAAAGCTCTTATTGAGTCTTATCAACCACTCGAAGCTCTTTGCAATACAACTAACATTCAGCAATTCATACAGTACTTTCTTACACACACCATCCATGCACAGTCATCAGGGGCAATTGGGGGTTTACTCTGTTGCCCAAAGACATTTTAGCTTTACCTCCAGAGCAACAGCTGCCCATGTTTTCTGTTGATTCTACCTCAAACTTTAACCATTGTCTAGAAACCATCCATCCACAAATAAAATGAAGCTTATTTTGGTGTCTGCAACATCAGCATTTAAGTATCTTTTAATTGTCCCAATTGTGAGTCATTGCCTGGGAATGAATTTTTAGCGTATCTTGTCGCAAAACCTTTGAAGTCAGCTATCATGTCGCCATCACCTTCTTATAAAGCATCTCATCTAACTGAGATGGTAAGTCCCATAGTTGAGAAATCACAGGGTGTCCCAGAGACCTTCACTTCTGCCTTCCATTTCTCCATGTCTTGTTAGTGGTCCTGACTGGTTTATTTCCTCTCAAGTCAAGCAGACCAATCCCAAAACGGAACTGAATGTTTTCATCATTTACTATGAAAAGCCCTGCCTCCACATCTCTACACTGAGAAAGGCTTGCACACACTTAACCTTTTTGTAGCTGCAAGTAAATGTAGCTTTGACGAGGACCACTGCAGTCCTCTCTGTTTAAGCATGACTCTGGCTCCCACCTCTTTGATTTATGCCTTCTGATATAGCTGATCACTTTTTCTTTACAAACTCAGAGTTGGTTTGCCTTGAAAAATAAAGAATAAGCAAACATTCTAAATTACAAAGTATGAAATTGAATTTGTTGCTCAAACATTAATTTCGAAGTGAAACGACGGATTTGTATGTACACTTACCCACACTTTTCATTGGAGTATGATGATGCATGCTCAGTTTCTTTTAAACGAAGGAAATTGCTCTACCATTGCCATCTCTGAATTTATATTTCCCCATGAACTTAACAAGAGGGCCTATTTAAGTCAATCATCTCTTTCTTCTTGTAAATGGAATGTAAATTTGCAATACTTTATATTTCAACCCAGCCTGGTATCACAGAATTCCAAAGTAAAAAAAAAAAAAAACGAGAATAAAATAACCAGTCTTCTAAATCATACACACTAGTGTTACTTTCTAGTGGGCAGCTTTCCCACCAGGAGATTTTAGGAGCTACCAAATGGGAGATGTCTGATTTCATTTAGCCAAGAGGTTGTGCAATTTTATTAGTGGTCAAGAACTGACTGATTGTTCTCCATGGCTCAAAAATTTGAGGGAGAAGCTGAAGCCACAAATGAGTAAATTATTTAAATAAAATGATCTGACAAAGAACACAACACAAACTAAGAAGGTAATGATGACGTGTGTTCATCAGTGGAATCAGTAGTGAGGGTACGTGGATGCATGAGTGAAGCGTGTGTGTGATACGGGGATGATGTTGGATGGAGGAGAACAAAGCAACGACTATGCATGAAAGTCAGATGAGTGAGAGATATCGTCAGCCAGGAAGACAGGCTGTTATAGCAGAGTTAACACCAGGCCCAAGTTCTTCCAACTACCAGAGAGTCTGCCCAACAGTTACCTGCTGCATCACATCCAAGAGAATTAGTTCAATAAACAAGGCAGGGGCCGTCACAGGATGTCTCGTAACAGAGGACCAAGTGCTTTTTTATAGCCAAACTATTGAATGTCAGACCCTTTCCATAATGCTGCTAGCAGAATCAAATCTGTATTAACTGGGTAGAAAAGCAAAAACACTGAACAGAGTTTGCGGATTTTCCGTGATATGCCAAGTGGATTTGCTATTTCAAGATCATCAACGTAGAAAATGAGCAGCACCTTGAGCTCATCAGAGGAAGATAATAAATTATTCTGTCAGTATGTGTGAACAGTGTCTGGAAGATTTCAAGAATGGGAATGTGCAGATCCTGCTTGTGAATATGCAGAATCTGTAAGCGAGGGACAAGATGTTGGGGCCGAAAGCCTTTTGTTTTATTTTCTAGTTTGACCAGCTATTTGGTTGCCAGATCAATTTCGAAAGAGATTAGCCAAAATGTAATCTGGACCTACAACACCCACAAAAGGTATTGCTGTTTGTGTTTTGTGTGGAGAAACATTTGCCTTGTGTTATTAAAGAAACTAGTTGAGCTGTAAAAGGTGTGAGGTGAATGGAAGACAGAGTGGATTCCCACTGTCTCCCAGATATTTTCCACTGCCCCCAGAGGCTAACTCTTCTGTAGACCAGAGGTCTTCAACAGGGGGCCGCGACCCCTAGGGGGTCCGTGGAGGTACTGCAGGGGGGGTTGGTTGATTAGACATTTTTTTATATTTTTTTTTATTTAAAATTTTTTTTCCAACCAATTTTTTTTCCACAAATTTAAATGTCTTTAAATACACATTAACATGAATCCAACATATTGTAGCGAATGGATAAATGGAGGCAGAAGACGTTATCTTTCAGTCAGCAATGCACACATTCAGCGACACACAATAATAAAAACATGAATATATGAACCTGTGTATTATTTGAATAGCTTAGTATTGAAAGCACAATAACAGGGTAGCTATGGTTATACATGGCACTAGGCCCAGTTTAGTATAAAACACTATTTTATACAATATATATAGTAGGGGGTCCCTGCTCCATCTCTCCATCAGTTTGGGGGTCCTTGGCCTGAAAAATGTTGAAGACCCCTGCTGTAGACAATAGCTGATTGGCTCTGAGATTGCCATACTTCCAACTTGAAGTGTAATTACCATTTTATCATGTTCTTGAGGATTTAACGCAACTAGTTATACAAGTGCAGCATTGAATAAAATGCAAGGGGCTGTGCTTATGAGAGTGTGTTGTTTCATGTGCTGCTGAGATGTTGAAATTAAATCCATTAAGTTTGGTTAAAGTAATGGATCCAGGAATATTGTCATATAAAATGGTGGGTCATAATAGTATAAGACAGAAGATTAAAACTCGGCGTGGTAAAACAATGGCAGACACTTTATATTTTGTCACAACATTCATGGTTTAATAAACTAGGATTACCACAATGCCTCCACCATCCAGTCAAACAAAAGGGAGAGGGTCACAATCTTCCCCTCTTTTCCCGAATTATGCCGCTGAATATTCTTTTACTCTTGAACTGGAGATTAACGAAGCAAAGAGCTAAATCTGTTACTCACACTCCAGTTGTTTTCTAATCAGTTTTGTACTTGGCTCAAAAGCTAATTTAGTCCCTTCATAAATTAATGTCATGAACTTGGAAACCCCCAAATCCGCTCAAACGCACCCTGTACTTAGCGAAAGGCGGGGAGGTCAAATGTCAAATAGGAAATCCTTTTCTAATTCCCTAAATTGTGTCTTTTTTATAGATATGGGACACACACTGCAATGACCTCAGTCACTGGGAGTCCTATTCCAAATTAGCACCCTTTAATTATGTGTGACTGTGAGTCTGAAGGAAGATCGCTACATCCGTCCTGGCACAGACCTAAAATAACAATCCGAAGGGCGAGAGGGCAGATTTCATTTCCTTTGGTTTCTAATGGTGTGCTTTCTCATTCTTTAATGAGCACGTACCCCACTGTGGTGGGAGGGCGAGAGACAAGATTATGAATACATAAAAATGAAATTGATTTCCCTGTTGGTAAAACTAAATGAAAGTTGTTATAATAACCACATACGGGAGAGAGAAATAAACAGAGGAAAAGACACAGATTACCAATTAAAATCTGTGAAAGGCAGCACAAGAGCTGTTCAGGTGAAGGCAGCCTGGCAAACACACAAAATACCTTAACTGTACTGCACAACACAGAGGAATCCCATTAAAGACAGCAAGGACACATTCAGACGGTGGTCAGTCCGATGGGCAGGTGAGCCAAGTCACACTGGCAATGTGAAGAATACACAACATCACACACAGCCCATTCCTACACACTTCAGTGGGGAAAGACACAAACCCCAGCTGAAATTTGACTGGCTGTAACACCACACACCTGCAGTTCTCTCTTTGAAAAGCTGAAGTGATTTGTTTTCCCCGATGTTAATTCATTTTCCGTCCATGCCACAGCTGCTTTCTCTCCATCAGTGTGCGACAACATATTCAGACAACAAACACACGCATTACACAACATGATTTACATGATCCAGTCCAGTTCTATGTAATGCAAAACACACTTCCAAAGAAAAATGAAGATTCTTTTTTGTACACTTAAGCAAATCTTTCGCCTCTGACATGCAAAGGCATTTGTTTCTCACACACTGTGTGCTTGGCTGGGCATTGTTGAAAATAAAGTCTGTTTCTAGTTCTTTGGTAACATTTATTGCCTCAAGCAATCAACACTAACTTGTGTCATCGATTAAGGTAATTTGTCAAATCAGTTAGAAAATGTAAAAAAAGAATCGGGAGGTATAGAGTTAGCAAGAAACCAGCTCATCAGACCTCTGCACCCTGCTACTCAGCTCTGCCTGAGGGTGGGGAACATTTTTCCTATCGAGGGCCATTTCATTTTTACAACATCCCTTGCGGGACATAAGTTACTGAACACATATCACCTCTGTACTATGGTAGCAGGAACTGTTCCTCATTTAGGCAAGGCGTCTGATGTCAGATGATGGTGGTGACGATGAAGACGCTACTTACAGTTTGAACAACTTACTCAAACAAATCCACACCTTTGTCAGTGCTATGCATTTCTCCCTCATATTTAACTAGAAAATGAGTAGTTGGTGGTATTTGTTATGTAGATTGTCATCATTAGCTATAAAAAAATACAAAAACTGTCTTTCAGTGTTTTTTCGATACGTGCCATATCAATAATCTGCTCTGCTGTGGTTCTTTGATACAAACACAGACACTTTGGACCGTTTTACTTTGTGTGGTTCCCAGCAGCTCCACTAGCAACTGGGCTCATTCACAATTTCTCCTTCTGAGTGAGGTTTCAGCTTCTTATCTATGAGCTCACTCACCACAAAACTTGCCAGCAAAACATGTCTTAGTCTGAATGTGTTCTGTTCAAAGATTCTTGTTGGACACTAAACTCTGTAAAAAATCATCCATTCTATCCATGAGTATTTTTCTCTGAAACTCAAGTTGACACTGGGCTCTCTTTTCAACAATGCAAGCCTGCTCCCACAAACTAGGCACACTGGGCTTGTCTATTATATTCTAATCTATTAATTTATTATAACCAGATGGTAGACTACACTTATTGCAACAATTAACTTGATAATAGAACAAGTTTCTTATTTAACATTCCAGAGCAAGAGTAAATATTCACATTTAAACATTGAATTAAATGGCTTTGTATAATGAATTGGGAAGCTGACATTTTATATGCAAAATCAGTATGATGTACTAGTAGTAAATATAAAGATGCTAACAGAACAAGACAAAAAGCAAGTCTCAAGAAGCCAGCACTGAATAAGTTGGGATAATTTTGTGTCAGAGAGACACTAGGCAGGAATCCCAAGTTGGTTGTGTACTCCTCTCTGACCTTTTTGAGTATTTGATGTCAGCAGTCAAGCAACGTTTCCATATGCAGGGTGATCAAAAAAATCTTCGGGCTCTGTCCCTGCACACTAAGTTGTCAGTCTGCCTGGCCGCCTGGTTTGACAACGCCTTACGTGACAATGTTGCTTTCCAACAGCAAGACCGAAAAGTGAATTTTGACGGCATACAGCAAACAAGGCATTACAGTTTTTCTCGAATCCATCTGACATGGGTGTAAGGGAGCGGATGTGCTTCTAGTTTATTTCATATGCCTGTGCTCATGGGCCACAACCTTTTGGCCTTCAAGTCTTTTTTCTTTGACTTTACACATGTAGAGAGACTCATTGAGTTATAAGAAGGGTCTAAATCCTACATAGCGAGACCTACATAGCAGTACTGTGCCTGAACATGCCCTGTTGATGCTGCTCTGCTGCTTATATTCTGCTTTCACCACCCAGTGTGTGTAGGTTGCAACTTTTACTGATAAGAGGGATTACTTATACTCCCTCAGTATTTAACTGAAATAAAATTACTCTGGGAAAGAAAACCCTGTCTGCATGTTCTTGATGAATACATTCTACTTTTAATCAATAGTGTCCTTTTTATAATGAAACAAGAAAAAATTATGTAAACCCTTGAAAATAATTAACACTCTAGGTGGCAATTTCTGGCAGTAATAATTAAATCTGTGAGGTAAAATAACAACAAATAGATTTCCGTTGATAGTGTTGGATCAAGGTTGTGTTAAAGTAAATACCAAGGTGGTGGTAAATACCACTACCATTTATCAAGCAGGCCAACACCTTTAGGAGTCGATGAGTACCTGGAAAAATACACTCTTTTAGCTTTCTGTGAGGCTAAACCATATAATTTATATGAGGTGCATGTTGACCCCACTAGACTTCTGTCCTTGGGTTGCATTCTTCAAACGGGGCTTTCCCTCTGCTGAATGTTTGTTGAAAATATGTTTGGGAGGTGTAAGATATCTTCTTAGAAAATTAGTATTTGGATTGTTCTTAGAAAATATACTTGTTTGGTGGAGTGCGGGAAATGGGAGTATCGGGCTCAATCATGTATAATGTAAGAAAAAGGGATCAGATTTCCAAATTGTCCTTCTTGGTAAATGTACTCTCCAGGAATGCACCAAAGCGGAAATGTTTGTATCTAAAGAAATCAGGAACAAGGTAAAAAGACAGTGGTGGGATCTGAACACAAGCCTGGACAGAGCCTGAAACTAGACGAAAAGCCGAATTTCCGTCACTGCAAACGCGTGCAAACTCGCCTAATTCCTGGCAGTTAGTGCCCGTTTACAGGAGGCGAATTCCGCGTTCGTCCGTGACACAAACTGGCAGAAACATACCCCCGCTTTCGCAGTGGTGGGGGCTGGGGAAGGGGGAGTGCCGCCGGGAGTCGGGGAGCGAAGGTGTGATCTAATTAGCATATGAATCGCAGCGAAATCGCTTGTTAGAACTTATCTCACTTCACCATTGGATGAAACCACAGACCATTGAAACGAAAAGTCACTTGTGATTGGCTGGTAGATCTGTTGCTATTGGTCACCCTGGGTCATTATAATACACACGTGGGTAAACCCCTCCCACACAATATTAATAATAATAATAATGTATAGTTCTTATTACTAATAATTTATATATTATATATTTATTATTAATTAATATATATTATTAATTATTAGTAAGCCTTTACCAAAAGCACTGCAGTTACTGAAGACTATACATTCATTCATGTGATGCTTGTTGAACATATTGTAGAGGGAAAAAAACATGAACAAGGTATATGTTGAGTCAAAGCTTTATTTACATACAGCACAAATAATGTAAAATCACAACTGGCCTAGCCAGTGAAAAACTAATAAGGTGAAGCTTGAAATGTCTCTTTGCCGCCTCTGGGTCATAAGTTCTTTGTGGGACTGCGAATCTGCTCCAGTGTGTAGACGTCTGTGGTGTGTAGCTGTGAGATTCAGTGTAGCTTCCAGTCTTATTTGAAGTGTGGCACACAGGTCGGTGAGCTCCTGGCTGTGGAAGGATGGATCCATGTCATCTGTCCCGCTTCAATCAGCTGTAAACACAATCAGTACAATTAGCACAGTTCAATGACAACATACACCTATACATGTAACTGAAAAATGATTTAATGAATCTAATCTTACCCTCTTTCTTCTCTGTCGACTCCTGAACTTCTCAATGCTGCTGCATTAGCTGTAAGGTCCGGTTGGATGTACAGGAAGTTCCTTCATACTGGCTCTTAGTACGTCATAGTACAGGCAGCTGGAAAACAACATGAGTAACATGAGTATATTATGAATAAACGGAAATAGCCTCGCTACATCACTGAAGATCCACAGTAAAAAAAAAACATTTACTAAACAGTTACTTACAGACAATGGCTTCATTTTCTACACTGCAAATCCGGACTTGCAGCTAGAGTTTCGGCCAAATGTGCAGTGACTGCCTCGTTGTGTGTGTGTGTGTGGGGGGGGGGGGGGGGGCTCAGGCTGTGAAAACACAATGATGAAATGGATCAGATAAAGTAACCTGGAGAATGTATTTTATACAGCACAGCGTGTCTCTTCTTTAATCTTACCCTCGCTCCGGTTCGTGGCACCGCCATTTGCCTCAGAGGTGTGAAGAGACGGGCTGTTTCCTATAAAATACTTATAAAAAACTTAACGAGAACAAACTCTTGAGTTTAAGTAGTTCGTACATATTTAAACATGCACTAGTTCTGCTCAAGCACTCGATGATCTCTTCTTCTTTTAGCAACTTTCTCGCTAATCCCACAGTTGTTAACACGCTATTCAGATCTAAGAGTTAGCTTAGCTAATGAAGTTAATGTACTTACATGATTCTTGCTGTTCTGTGTTTGTACCGTCATAGTTGAATGCACTTATTGTAAGTCGCTTTGGATAAAAGTGTTGAGTGTTTTAATGGAATACTGAAATAGTTTAATAACAACAATAGGATAATTGAAGTTCAAATTATGAGGCAATTTCAGCAGAGTCACCAGCTTAGTATGCCATGGACATGTGAATATGGTGCTGAGTTTGCCAGTATTTTGGGAGGACAAACGGTTGGAACTTTGACACGCGATGACACAACTGATTTATGTGAAGCACAGTGTTTTGGTGTCAGCAGAAAGACTTCTCTTAGAAAACTGTACAGTGGTGCCCCTCTCTCCATTCCAACATATTATCTTGGATGAGCTTAAAAGGAAAATGTTGAAATAAGTTTCAAAAAATGTTCATAGCATTGACCTTTGCTCATGGTATACAATGTAATTCATTATAGCACACTTACTTACATAAGGGAAATCTATATAAGCTACAATTTCAGATTTTATATTTATTATAAGCCTGGTGTACTTATGCCAGATATTTTAGTTGGTACCTTAGTTAGTACCTTTTAGAAAAAGGTGTTACCTCTGCACCACTGAGTGAAACTATCCTGATTTGCATTTGTAAAGCTCACAGCATTGACATTTACATGTGAAAGCCTCCCCTAGGCCTAGGAGCAGGGGGGTCACCTGCCAACATTCTCAGGCTTGTAAAACTCGGCAGTTCCTGGCAGTTTTCTGTGCTGCCTGCAGATTCCTGTGAACAGCCGTTAATCTGTAATTCCACCAAAATTTGCAGCGACACTATCTGACACAAATTCTTCTTTTCATGCAGTGTGAGGCCTAAAGCCAGCACCTTAAACCACTCAGCCACACTACCAGAGAGGCAGGTAAACCCATACAAGGTGAACACATTACCACACTAACCCTACTGCTGAAAATTGAAAACAAAGTGTTGTTTAAATGTATAAATTGTCTGTATTTATATAGCGTTTTTTAAGTCTTGATGAGCACTCAAAGTGCTTTACAGTACAGTTTTACATTGACCCATCCACACACACATTCATAGAGTGCATCTATGTGCAGCAATTTTCTCTATGAGAGGGGCAATTTTGGGGTTCAGTATCCTGCCCAAGGACACTTCTGCATTCAGAATGGGGTAGACTGGGATGGAACCGCCGACCTTCTGGTAAGGCTCTAACCCTGAACCACAGCCGCTACAGAACATGGTATCAGTTGCTACAGTAGAAGACATCTCAGGATGGTTTCGATCCATTGACCTCAGGGTTGTGGGACCAGGTGGTAAACCTACTGAGAAGCCACCTGCCATACTAGAATAAGTCACAATCAGAAAGCCCAACTTGTTATAACATCAGATGAGCTCTTTTATTTTGTTTAGATTTTAAATTGAGGTTCCTGCCCCCGTTTTTTCAATACGAAAAAAAATCAATTTCTAAAACAGACTTATAAGTCATCAAAAACTTAACTCACATAGCGAGACATAATAATGTTCCTTGCATCCATTGCACCAGTGCGTTGTAAAACTAGCCATTCTCACAATGATTGTGATGACTGTATTATTGTACTATCCTATTGGTCACCAAGGACAGTTTGATTTACTCACTAACTGGAACTTTGGGGTGTAAAACCCAGCATGTTGAACAAGATCCAAAACCAAAGTTCATATCCAAGCTCCGGGGGAAACTGTTTCAAAAATGTGTCTAAAAAGTATTTCTACTGTATATGTTTTAAAATCTTGCAAAACTAGACATAATACAGTGGACATCTGGATCAATATATACTGATACCATCAGTCAAGAAACAAAACAGGTTGGTGGCCTGCTACCTTTTGTTTTCTGTCAGCTAAAGTGAGAGAAAGGTGATGCTCAGCAGCAGGGGGATGACAGTGTGGGGTTGAGTTGCACCAGGGAAAAGTTTGAAAAAGAAGATGCAATAAGGAAATGGATAAAAAAAAGAGACCATGTTTTGTGTTTGTAAATTTATTAGAATGACATCATTTGGCTACTTTGTTACCAAATTATTTGGTAGTCTGTATCCAGATGAGGTGCTCTGGTTCCAGCTACTAAATAACAGGCCCACATTTCATTTCGCTGCTGAAGATAACACAAAGTAACAAATGGTCTCACTACGTGCACCGACTGTATTTGTGTGCATGTGTTGTGAGCCCTCCACCAGCAACAACTGAATTAAATAAGGATGCTGAAAAATATATATATATATTATTAAATATATGTGTATACTCTTTAACATTTCACTGAGCAATATATTGTATAGCATATCATACAATGTAACATGGTCATTGATATGTGCAATGTACCAATGCAATAAAAGATGAGCAAATGTGGTCTTAAAGCTGTTAAGGTTGTAAACCCTGACAAACTGAGCTGTAAACTCTGGCTCTTTAAACTAGAATTACTGAGTGAGAATAACTCAAGGAATCCGAACATGAAGTGATGAAACAGTCAGCAGTTCCTGACATCCACATTCAGTAGCTCTGGCCACTATGAAATTGAGATGTTTTCTAATAACAGACTGAGAAGAAGTGGACTAAATAAAAAAAATAAGGTCAGTTTGACACTTGTAGACTTTGCTCTGTCATATAGTTACCATAAGCATCATAGCGAAAAGCCATGTGAAATTATTTCTGGCACATGTAAACAAAAAGTGCATAACCCTGTGACTGGGAATTGTCTAGCGTTACTCAAAGCCACGGCAACTGCTCAACATTTTCTGCCTTCTCCTCTGTTGGTCCCTCCCTGTCAATCTCACTCTCTGTGCATAATAAGACAGTGGGTCATGGTTATGTTAACAGTTCTGACCTAATAAGAATCCATCATGGGCTGAAAGAGTCTTTTTTATGTTCAACAAATAAGCAGATGTGCTTTTTGTACAGGTCGAGAGTAAAGCAGGCATTAAAGTGGTCTTTATAATTAGACATTATACACACACACACTCTGGTACTAGCTTGAAATTTAAAGTGGCGTGGAAAGGTACAGTAATGAGAGTCTAAGAATTTTGCTGTTTAGCACTAAACACAAAGTGCATCGGAGCCTGGTGGGAGTGCCATTAGTTTTTCAGGCATTTGGTCATAAAGGAAGGTGCAGGAGAAATTGAAGTGTCACTATTATGCTCTTTTGCTGTTTTTTTTTTGTTCTGGGTCTATGTAGCTTTGTATGATTCATATTTCAGAAAAAGTCCTTATTTGTCTCATACTGCACCGCCTCATATTGTGCAGAGTTTATGAAAGCAACTGTAAAACTAAGTTACTAGTAACTAAGACTAAGCGACACAATACAATTGATTGTGTGTTGGGAATGTCATAAAATACCAGGATAAAGAAAAGCCTAAGATACTGGTAAAATGCTAATCTGCTGTCGTCAAATGACTGTATAGTAAACCTGCACGGTCAGTTATTTATATGCTGGAGTACATTTTACAGTTTTGTGACAATGAGCTTTGCTTGTAGTGGATCACCACAGAAAGTAGACGACATCTAAGACGACATAGAAAAAAAACAAAGCAGCCATGAAGCAGCCAACGAGCTGTTTTCTCACAGGGATGACTTTTGCATATATATCCCAATATTTTAAATTTTGGCCACATTTAATATAAACATCTCACACCGAAACCTTATGTAATTTATGACAGAAAATAGGTCCCCTTAATAAAGGTCACATGATGTCCATCCAATCATGAGGACATTTCACTAAAATCCAAAAATAATATCAACCTCATTGTGGTAAAACAGGAAATGTTTGAATCCTTAAGTCGTCAGAATGTGGTGTGCAGAAATGACTTAACCGAATTTTTGGGATTCACCAATTTTTTTGTTATGAATGCAATTCAGACCTATCATATGTCATGCAGATAGTCAGTATTTGTCCTTTGGATGCAACATTTATATTGTGTTTGCCAAATTATCATTAGGAATTACATGTTTATGACCTTACAGGCATATTTCAGCACAGCAACCTGGTTTATAGGAGTTTAACAACACCCACTGTAGACTGACCAGTGCTCATACTGCTTTGCTTTAGGAAGACATTTTGAAACATATGACCTAATTTTTCTTATATTTATTTTCTAATTTCTAATATTGGGAATGACATGTCCCCACAAAAGGAGCGGAACACGTAGCCTAATATGATCGATCAAATTTTATTTGTATAGCCCATATTCCCAAATCACAATGTGTCTCATAGGGCTTTAACAAGGTGTGACATCCTGCCATTAACCCTCAACAAGAGTAAGGAAAAACGACAAAAAAACACTAAAAACTTTTAACAGGGTAAAAAGAACATAGAAACCTCAGAGAGAGCCACATGTGAGGGATCCCTCTCCCAGGACGGACAGAAGTGCAGTAGATGCCAAGTGTAATGGAGAAAATCAGCAAGATAAAGGTATTAGCAGCATTGATTAGAATAAACACTTTGTCGCATAATGGAAGGTAAATGAATTGATGGATTATTGTCAGTAATGGTAAAGTATCTGAGTAGAAATATTGTATATCAAGCAGTCTTGTTGTAATCATAGTCCATGGTCAGCAGCCACCATGACCATGATCCACCATCACGATCGGCTGCCACTATAGTCCACAATCATTGTCCACTGCCACCATCAGGATCCACCATCAGCTGCCACATCAATCGTGGTCCACCACCACTATCAGATGCCAACACGATACAGGATCCGCCAATATTATCACGATCAGCCAGCACAATACAGAATCCGCCATACTGGATCCAGCATTACGATCTCTTATACGCGATCCACCATCATAATCCACAATGTGGCCGCAGCCGCGGCCCTGGATCTGCGGACGATAAGGCAAAGGGACTCCGGGGAAGAAGTCAAGTCAGTAAAATGTATTGATGAGATATTAATTTCTTTGATGTGATAAGGATGGAGAAGAGGAAGGAGAAGCTGGGAAGAAAAGCTCTGTGTGTCATGTGTCCCCTGACATTCTAGACCTATAGCAGCATAATTAAGAGCAGGTCTAAGACAAGCCTGGACCGGCTCTAGCGCCGCGTTTACACCGAAACGGGTTACATACAACAACAAGCGGAGAAAGCAGAATCGCGGGCTGACCGGCGCAGAGAAATGCGCGTCCGGTGTGAACAGCCAGGCGGCTGCGCGCTTGAGAATGGCGTGGCGCTTCCGCGTCCGGTGTGAACCCGGCGTAACTATAAGCTTTATCGTAAAGGAAGGTTTTAAGCCTACTCTTAAACGTACAGATGGTGTCTGCCTCCCGAACTGAAAGTGGGAGATGATTCCATAGGAGAGGAGCTTGATAGCTGAAAGCTCTGGCTCCTACTCTACTTTTAGAGACTTTAGGGACGACAAGTAAGCCTGAATTCTGAGAGCGCAGTGCTCTAGTGGGTTGATATGGTACTATCAGCTCTTTAAGGTATAATGGTGCCATATTATTAAGGGCCTTGAAGGTGAGAAGGAGAATTTTAAATTCTATTCTAGATTTAACCGGAAGCCAGTGTAGGGAAGCTAATACAGGAGAAATGTGGTCTCTTTTCATGGTTCTTGTCAGGACACGTGCTGCAGCATTTTATGTTATGTCCAAAGGCACCAACCACACCAAGGCAATTTCCTGTATATGTAAATATACTTGGCAATAAAAAGAATTCTGATTCTGATTCTGATTCTGATTTTAGACAAGCTGCAGAGTCTTTAACGACTTACTGCTGGAGCCTGATAATAAGGAATTACAATAAACAAGTCAGGATGTAACAAAGGCGTGGACTACTTTTTCTGCATCTTTTTGAGAAAAGACATGTCAGATTTTTTAGATGTTACGCAAGTGAAAAAAGGCGGTCCTAGAAATTAGTTTTAAGTGAGAATTAAAGGACAAATCGGGATCGAAGATCACTCCCAAGTTCCTGACTGTTTCATTGGAAGCAAGGGCAATGTCGTCTAGCGCAGCTATATCATTAGATAATGTATCTCTAAGGTGTTTAGGGCCAAGTATTAGAACCTCTGTTTTATCTGAGTTTAATAAGACAAAATTGCGGCTCATCCAGGTTTTTATGCCGTTGAGACATGGTTGGAGTTTAGTTAATTGACTACACTATTCTGGTTTTATTGACAAGTATAACTGGGTGTCATCCGCATAGCAGTGGAAATTTACTGAGTGTGTCCTGATAATGTTTCCTAGTGGAAGCATATATAATGAGAATACAATTGGGCCGAGCACAGAGCCCTGTTGAACACCGTGGTTAACTTTGGTGCGCACAGATGACTCATTAATTTGCACAAATTGGAATTGATCTGAAAAATAGGATTTAAACCAGTTTAGGGCGGTTCCTTTAATGCTAATTAACTGTTCTAGTCTCTGTAATAAAATTTGATGGTCAATAGTGTTGAATGCTGCACTAAGATCTAACAGAACGAGGACAGACACAAATACCTGATCTATAGCTATTAGATGGTCATTAGTGACTTTTGCCAAGGCTGTCTCCGTGCCATGCTTATGATCATTTCAGGGGTGCTGATTATGCCTATGAAAAAAGTGTGGCTCAAATAATGAATTCACCACAAGTTTTTCCAGTTAAGAGTTTGTGAATTTGAAACTTGTACCTACTTCCGACACTCTGGAATCATACTGAAGTAGTAGAGCTAAAGAAAAAGAAAAAGTATCATCCAAGAGTCACCCTGTGTGCACCATGGATGTGCGTATAAAGTTTCATGACAATCCATCCAATAGTTAGAGAGATATTTCAGTCTACAAACCTGGTACAAACCAGGAGAGGCACTGCCATCAACTGCATGGATTTTAACATTTAAAAAAAGAAAAAAAGACACTTTTTATGGAATCACAGAGACATGTGTCAAAGAGTGAGGAATTGAAAATGTAATCTGTCTCTGTCAAAATGAACCAGATACATCCTCTTTATTCCTCTGATGAATGAGAGTCTAGGCTCATACATGCACAGCAACTAAAGACTTCTGCTCTATACATCCCAAGGTCAGCTCAGTTTTATAATTGAATTCCATCTACTCCATTCAATACAGAACAGCACTCAAAGTTATTCTCCTCGATTCTTCATACGCTGGATGTGACAAGCTAATGGCTTCCAGTTGCCTATTTCATTTAAAAAAAAACATATTCCAACTTTCAGAATACTGAGAATGAAATGAAGCTTTTCGTGGCTCATCAAACCAAATCCATGTCTTGGCACGTTGCCTGTAGCTACCTGAGCATAGTAATTTAGGCATTGGCTATTGAAACGCTGCAGAAATGGAGTGGTTGCAGTCCCCAAGAGCCATCGTATTGATGCATTTAGCTGTTAAGTGAAGGGATACGGTACATATTTAAAATTGAAACACAGACGCACCACATTTATCAAGTCAAATTATGAATCATAGTGTTTTCAGTTTATGTGCTGAACTGATAAAACCAGGCATATGGCTGGTGAGTGAATTGCGAAATTTTGTGTTTTTTTAAGCATATGGATAGGTCCAGTTTACACTGTAGTAAAGGGAATGACACTCTGTCATAAGTGATGATCATTGTCATATTTAGTTTTGGTATACAAATGGACAGTGTGTTGTTTGTATGTGTAGTCTGCTAGTAAGAACATATGAACCCCTACATACAACAAACTAAAATATATATTTTATCTCTGTAGACTATATTGTATGATACAAAATAGTCAAAATCTGACAGTGGAATAAAAATCTGGCAAAAACATTGGGATTCAATTGTCATTTTGTTGAATTATTGATTGAGATACAGTGTTCTGTCTTTATACAGGTCAAGAAAGTCGTTTCTAGTTTTGTTTCTAGAAAAGTGCTGCCCTATCCCAGAACAGATGACTCCTGGTATACAAATAAAATAATTATGTGCAACTTTGCAGGATACATTCCTGATTATAAAATATTCCATACAACACCACTTTTTGTATTTAAAAAGTCCATTCTTGACCAGAGCAGTGGTGTATAAAGTACTTGAAAGCCATACTTGAGTAAAAGTACAGATATCTTACCTGAAAGTGACTCCGGTAAAAGTTAAAGTCACCCGTAAGAAAATGACTTGGGTCAAAGTCTTAAAGTAGCTCATATTAAATGTACTTAAGTATCAAAAGTATCTGGTGTTGAAATGTACTTAAGTATCAAAAGTAAAAGTACAAGTACCAAAATTATAAATGCAAAGTGCTTTTTATAGTCTATACAGACACAAAACAACCAAAAAATGTTCTCTTCAGGGTTTATTTCAACTGACTGAAAAATTATAACAAAAATATACATATACTTTATAATTTTACAAATTTGGAACCCCAGATGCTGAGGTTCAAATAGTATTGGACTAGTGCATCTGAACTTCTAGGGACAACAAAGAACCAACACAACGGAATAAACAAGTGCCTCTTGTGTCTGCCTAAGACCACTAATAGACCACAGAGCACCGAGAAGACGATCAAACTTGACTATCTAGAGGAAGTAAAACTCGTAACAAAGTTTCTGAAGGTGAACCTAAGGAGGGATCATTACCGGTACAGCCTGCTCGACCCCGGTCGACCAAGGCAGCCCAATCAACCTCCGGACGCTTAGGGTCACGCACTGCCCCCCCCCCGACGGCAAACACGCCGCCGGGACTGCGCATCTCCCAAGGCAGGGGGCACGCGAGTGAGCCAACCTCCACTACTCAAGTAACGAGCCAGTTTTGAGAATATAAGGAGTAGAAAGTACAGAATTTTTTGTTCAAATGTAGCGAGTAAAAGTAAAAAGTCGTCAGGAAAATAAATACTCAAGTAAAGTACAGATATGTGAAAAATCTACTTAAGTACAGTTACGAAGTATTTGTACTTCGTTACTTCCCACCACTGGACCAGAGGAATAGTAGTTTAACAAAACTGTCTTTCATCTGAATCTGTCTTCTTTAGCAAAGTAAATTTGACTGAACCAAGTATGAAATGTCAGTGATGGCATGATGAGTAGTATCGTCTGTATGAGGGAGAGATGATAATGCCTGTCTCTGTTCAGAGATGGTCTTGAGAGAGGTGAGATCTTTCTAATCCCATGACTCTTTGTCGATAACGTGGACACCTTTTAGTCAATGCTGGTCTTCAAGTCACAGACTGTTGTCTTATTTTGGTGCATTGTAAAGCAGACAGATAAAGTATACCTAACAGACCATGCAGGAGTGAGAAATTAAAAAAAAAAAAAAAATTGTAGAAAGAATAAATATTGTCTTTGTACTAAATCATCGATAATTTGAAAAAAGCTATACCAATGTCATGTATTTTAACTGTGCTATTTTGTATCACTATGACAAATATGACTTCGCTGGTTCAAGCTTAACAGTACAGGGAACAAGGGACCTTTTTCTTCCAAAGTCAGCACTGAATTGGAAAAGAGAAGAGAACAGTAGGGAGCTGAGGGAACAATGAATATTTTGTCTAAAGCCTGAAATATGAATCACTTTAAAAAGGCCCACGAGACACAAAGAAATAGCTTCAGCATGGACACACACATGCTCGAAGTACTGGTGGATGAAATGGCAAATCTGGGGTCTGTGCGCCTATCAAGGGGGGGGCGTAAAAAGGTGTGCAAGGCTGCTTCGAGGTTGTGATATCAAAATTTAATTTGGACATATCAGAAATCAAAATAACAGTTATTAGATAATCAAAAGCCTGTATCTAAATCTATTTACAGAGATAACTTTCTCGCAGCTAGCTGACAGGCTCATCCCAGCTCATCCTTGTTTCTCCTGCAGTCAACAAAAAGGTGCCGATGACTAATCAGTATCAAAAAGGAAAAGAAGGGGCTGTATCTTCAGAGTTACCCTAGCTTTGGTTTTATTGAAGGACAGGACTCGACCAGAAGCTTGTATGAAGCCGAGCAAAATGAGGGGATGCAAGGAAACAAAACACCAAGAGACTTGGTGGAGGTCAAGGATTTTTTTAAAAGGAAAAAGTATTTGGCACTTTCAAAAAGATCCATTCACATCAGAAAAGTATTGGAGGGAGCAGTCAGTCAATTACACAGAGCCACAGAGGTGTCACTTGAATGTTCGCCAAGGCTAAAAAGCCTCAAAATATTGGAGAACAGGTAATCACACTCAAACTGTGTGAACATTTAAGAGAGGCTGTGGATAAAGTAAAAAGTGTCCCACTCTTGGACAGAACTGTCGAAGACAGAATCAATGTAATGGTCAAAGGCAGCTGCAAGAGGAGCTTAGGAGTATTGTCTTTGACATTCAACTGAAGGAAGTGACAACAGTATCAGATAAGTCAGTGCTCATTGTTTATGTGCTATTTATTGACAGTGATGAATTGAAACAAAACTTTTTTACATTTAGAAATCAAGCTAAGACAACAGGATGAGATATTTTTAATGACTGTAGACATTAATAACAATTTCGTAAAACCTCAGTAACATCCTGGCAACATTTGGTTGTCACGTAGAAAAGTGCATGTGTTTTATGGATTTGAGTCGATGTTTTATGACATCAATCATGTCATGGCCGATATGCAAAAACGGATAGTTGATGCGTTTTGGATGAGAATGACAACTCTAACTTACACATTGACTCAACAAGTAAATGCAGGTTCCTGAGTCTAACGTCATGGAGTCCAAAATACGCTCGTCGGTTTTGTGTGAAAACCAGAGTAAAGAGTTGGAAAAATGTCAACAATTTGTGGTGGCACTGTGCGTACATCTCTATAAACTGAGTTTACCTGACACATGAATATGCTTTGGGAGGAAAACAGGTCACGTTTTGATGATGTTTGTATCAAAGGAATTGTGGGTGATAGACGCCTACATTTCTAGCCTCAATGTGAGCATGCTGAGTTCAAAGCAAATTTGGTATAAAAGAACCTTGAAAAACAGATGAGAACATGGTGTTGGATTGTCAAACAACACGCTGTTGCACCCTGATTGGCTAAACATGCAATTATAAGGGTGATTATTCCATTCAGCACAATGTAAGTCCGAGACAACCTTCAGCACCATTGTAACAAAAACAGGCTCGATGTCCACCAGCAACTAAGTGGCTGGCACTAGCATCAAACTGGACATCCCACCTCTGTTCAGAAGTTTTGAAAGTCCAATAGATTAGTTTTTAATTGAACAGGATGACAGTGTAAAGAAAAGAATATGAGGAAGGAAAAAAATTTGGGAACCACTGCTATTGAAGAAAAGACTGACAACTAGGCTCCTTACGTTCTACCCTTACATCTCCCTTGCTAGGCTTTTCTATTTCCTTATCTCTTTCTCTCTATCACTTTGTATTTCACACACCTCACACATTCCCCCATCAGGTAACAGTAAAGAGGGTTTAAAGAGGTAAGGAAAAAAGAAAAATGTTTTACGCAGGTGATTCATAGAAAGCTTGATTTATTTGTTCTAAAACCAGTAACACAAGATAATAAACATAGCTTAATAACCAAGCACACACACGCTGTAATTAATTTAGACTCCTCATACACTGTCCCGCACTTTCAAACACTCACAAGATCACATTAATTTATCCAAAAAATGAAAGAAGTACCTCAAATGCAGATGTAAACTTAATATTTTAAATGTTAGATTTCCAGAGAGAATTATTAATCCATTTTAGCCCTGGTCAGGGAGTCTTACAGAATGTGTTTAGACATACTTTTAATATACTCTGCAAGAAGGCTGCATCTTTGTGATAAGAGGTAGAGCTAGATGACCTTCGGTCAACAAATGCTGCAACTTTACACAGAATCTTAAAAGTTTGGAACGGGATGTTAACAGCAAAAATTATCACAATCACAAAATAGTGTCACACAAACAAGGACAGACTGTGAAGCATATGTGGGTGTTAAATGCTGCTAATGCAGTTGAAACCTACAAAATCCAGCAACTTTTGAAATCTTCATTCATCCCCTCAGAAGTTGGAAAGCATAAAAAACTTCTACAAAACTTTACAAAAAGAAGTATTTTTGTACACTAACAACAATATAGATCATCAGTCATTTCCCTCAGTGACTGTAATTTCTCAAATGGAGGTAACAAGAGTGATCAACGTAAAAAAAAAATCTTAAAAAACAAACAAGAAATAAATATCTAAAAGGGGGGGAAAAAAAGAATAGCGAAATATTCCATTTAAACTTTGACAAAATTTGTCTGTTGTGACTGAAGTTTACTTTCTATAGTTAATTCACTGTTGCAGTTTCACACAAGGTGTCTGTCTTATACTTCTGTTTCATTTTATTTTATTCACAGCAGGCCAATAATCTGCATGTGAAATGTTTACTGAAAGCAAATCCTGCACCTGTATACCATTCATCCATTATCAGACAGAAGTAAACAGAAGAAACTTTTCATGCATTCGGCTTCAGCCTCTCCAGCTTTGCTGCTAAGTGCATCACTCTCGTGTTTCTCTGCTGGGAGGTCCACAGACCTACCTTTGCTTTGACAGCGCTGATCATGTGTGCCATGTCTACTGGATTTACAATGCACCTCAAGATTCTTGCTCATTCAGCTTGGCTGTCAAATGTAGGAGCTGTTATTTGTGATACGTGACTGCACAATAGAGCAGGTCACCAAGGCAGGTGCTGCAGCTTTTTAGAACAAGGGTTAAATCCGGAAGTTTAGAACTTTGCGAGCAGGTGCTTTCGAACCAGTTACACAAGTCAGTTATTCAATTAGATGTAATTAAAGTTAAGCGTGGTGTTACTTTGGTTTTATCGTCAACGCAAAATGCCTTGTCAGGCAATCCTGATGTCCTTGCTACATTTCTCTCTAAGCACTGATTTGGTGATTTGCAATTGTAAAGCTTTACAATGAATGTATGTAGACTGGATATGACCTAAATGGGATTGGCACAATTAAGGTCTTTAGACATTTCCTCTGGAGAAAAGATATTCATTATGCAAAACAATATAAAAACAAAAAAACAGGTCCCATGCGACAGCAAAGAATTATAAATAAATACTAATACGTATAAATAATAATAGAGCTCAATGTTTGCAGAGCCATTAGAGACATGTTTTAAAGTGATATAACTATCGTATCGTATTCTATATAACACTGGTTATGATAAATATTAGTTAAAGCAACATGTAGTGAGAGTAGAGGGTAATTGTTTGGGACATTTTGCTGGGTGATACGCCAGCATTTATCACGGCTGTGATGGAAGTTTTCTGGAAACTGGTAAAAGGAGAACTCAGGCAGCAGCTGATGTCTTATGCTTGAAAGTGGATTTTAAGTTTACCACAAGCACCACAGAATTCACAAAGAGTCTCCATTTCTGCAGTTTTTGTTGCTACTGGCTGCTACTTAGATGTTTATGTTAGGCACACATGTCAACTGGCACGTGAACTAGCAGGACATTCACACTACAGGATGGTTTAACACTGTCCCATTGGGCCCATTCCCCTCTCTTGCTGCTTTAGGATATTTGTCTTGTTTTTCTTTGCCATATTTTCCTGCACTAATGTGATTCTTTCTACTTTTGGCTGTGTTATTGTTCACGGCCACTTTTTGCTGCATCGCTGTCTATGAGAATCAAAGCATATCATTGAAGCTACTGAGCGTTGTGACGTGAGAGGCCTTCTATACTGGCCTCTGCGCCATAAACCATAATACAGTCTAGTGGATTATTGCTGAAGGAGAATGCCATATAAGCTATGTTGAGAAAAAACAACCTCTGCGACCCACACACAAACATGCACTGATCCAACAATAAGTCAGTAAGATCCTATCAGACACCACAGCACACAAAGGATTGGGGACTAAGCAGGGAGTTACGTACCAGAAAGTATTAGCGCATAATAAATATCTACATGTCCTGTTATAAAATCCCAGAGAGATGGAGAAGACACAACCAGAGATCTCTCTTATAAAAGCTGTTAAGAACTTCTAGTGGCTCAAATGTAAACCATCAGGATTTTAACAGGGACTGGGCTTTATGGAGCTGGAACCGGTGTCTTGTCAGTGTTTAAGCGGAGACACTTTAGTGCTATTTTGTGCTTTTGTGGTAATGCTGCTGTGCCACGACAATGCTCAACGAGAGTGGCTGAAATTAGTCAAGCGCGTTTGGGACACAGCATGAGTCAGAATGGCTGTCTTTTTTAGTATATCATATCTTAACAGCATTTGCTCTAATATGCATATACTTTCTACAGAAAACATGTGAATATGGATTGTAAATATATATTCAAGTGTGTGGGGGGAGTAAGTACCTGCCACACTGCAAAGCAAATGGAGAATAAAGAACATTGTTACTGGTCCCTAGCACAATGTGGCCGTAATTGTAACGGCCATTTAATTTAAGGAAAGTAAGGAAAAGTGTAGAGATCAAAACCTAGTAGGCCTACTTAGAAGTGCACAGAGCAGCAAGTGTGCACATGGAGTTCAGTCAGGAACACTTTGTCATGATTTACCCATTTATTGCACAATGGGAATACAGTTATGCTTGGCGCTGATGGCTCCATTCTTTGGATGTTCCCTGGATTAGCCAAAGATAAAACTGGGAACATATGCAGAACCCCCCGGTGGGTGTAGCAGGCAAGATACATTTGTTCAAGATGAATATCGTTTACCACAACCATGTATGGACTCAGTGCTGAAAGGTGGAGGCTGGGGGGGTGGAGGCAAGTTGCCGGCAGCAGGGCGCGTGAGTGGCATTGTTGCTGAGCAGGGATCAGTGAGGATGAGGTCGTATTTAAAGGGACCGCTTTGGTGAAAGAATGTGCTGTGATTGGTGGGTGACTGACGAGCACCCATAAATCTATCAGTAGCTGACAGCTTATGACAGCTGAGCACATGACTCTGTGTCCTGCATGAACTAACGCAATGCTTCATTTAGGGGAGAATAGAGTGTTGTGTACTTGCCACACATTCGTCTATTTAGTTGTGTATTTGCAGCACATATGTCTTTTCGGTTAGGTTGTGGGTATTAATCAAAGATGTTGTCTTAATTTTCTAGTGTTTATTTTCTTTTTGCATGTATTTTCTTTAGTTGCAGTGTGTTGAGCCCTCAGGGCCACAGCATCACAGTGTAATTTAGGTAATTGTCACCATGCATGTAGCTGCCGTGAGAAGATGGTATTTTCATTAGACACACAGGACAACATATCATCATGACAATGAAGGAGAGACAGACATTTATCACTTAAATGTTGCTATAACAACAGAGCTACATGCAGTGATTAAGTGGAGACATTTGCAGTCCACGATTGTTGAGGTTGTCATTATATAAAAAAGAAATGCATCATAAAACACTCATAGAAGCTGTTATTGCTGGTGTACCTTGCAATAGTGGGCCCATATACGTAGGGTTGAAGTGACTCTTGATTACTTGAGTAGCCCAGTGACTTTCTTTGCTTTTCAAGTCACCTTAAAATTCCATGTGACTGACGAGAGTTAAAAATGAAATGATCCTACTGCAAAGTAATGTCTGTATATGTTATTCATCTGGAGCTCCAGTCTAAAGAGAATTAGAAAAATAAAGAGTGATCTGCACTGTTGCAACAGGACGACATGTTCGCTCATTACCATGAACACACATTTTCATTTACTTTTAAACCACACTTCTGCTGTAAATATTCAAACCGAATGGGGATTAATCCACAAGTGAAAAATAGTCCCCAACAAATACAAAAAATACTGCTATTTAAGAACTACTTGCAAAAAACGTTGGGGTTAATCTAAGGTTCAGTGGCTCAAGCACATCTCCACATGCAAAGAAGTGGACTCAATAGGCATTCATCCTACAATCAATGGATTTCAAACTCAACGCCAATTGCTTAAGACACTGCTACTGTCAAGGTTTGGAGCAATAAATGGGCAATCACAGAAGTGATGCTGGAAAGAATCAATCAGTGTTTGGAATAGAAAAATGAATCGCTGAATCAACTAGCTTATGAATTGAAAGTTAATAAGCAAATAGTTTAATTTTTTTATTTAACATTTCTGAAAAATACGTAAAATATCTTGTTTTAGCTTCAGGGCAAGACTTCGCTTCTTTTCTTTGTTTTATATGATGTTAAAGGTAGAGTTGGTAACTTGTTTCTGAAAATCTTTTTTTCTTCTTTGTTGAAATCCTCCTCATGTCCCGATAGCTATCCATAAATTAAGTTGAAAAACAGAGGAAAAGTGGCTGGTGTCTGTGGTCCTCGCAGGACTGTAGTAAACAAATTAAATGATTAGTCGCGGTACCTGTCACTAACTGATCTGCCTGCCTGTTGGCACCTTGCCCCTAAAGATATGCACCGCTGAAGCAGCACTGCAAAAACTCAAAATCTTGCCAAGTATATTTTTCTAATTTCTAGTCAAAATATCTCATCACACTTAATATAAGACAAAATCACCTAAAGAGTAAGATCTAAGTGAGATAAAGGAGCTTGTTTTTAGACAGTGCATCTTGAATATCTTGTTAAGCGAAACAGTCTTGAAAACATCTTGTTTTGAGTCATATCTCAGATGAAACAAGCTTTTTTGACATGTCATAAGGTTTTTAAGCTGCTGTGTTATTCGTAAAAGATGAATCGTCTTGTTTCAAGAAATAGACTTAACTTGAATTGAGACAACAAATCTGCTTTATTGAAAACTGCAGGTCAACATAACTCACAACAACTCACAATGCACAGTACAGTGTGGCTATTTTTCTTACATTTCCATCAAACCATGTCCATGTGATATGTAAAAAAGACAGAGGCAAAAGCTGGAATGAGGTTTCCTTCTCTGTTCTGTTGCACTCTGGACATACTGCACCACATTATTCCAAAAGTAATAAGTAAAAATAAATGCTGTCATCAATTACAGTGTTTGTCAGTGCTTAAAAAAAAAAATTCAGCCCAAATACCCACACTCAATACAGACTCAAGAATGATGTTTGATGATGTCTGTGAGATCATACTTCAGTGGAATGTACTTGCTATTATTGAAGTTTACATAGTAGTATGGTGAATAATCAACAAGCTTTTCAGCATCCATGAAAATATTGGCTTGAGCTAGGTCGGGAACTTCTACCTCGTAAGCTAAATAATGATCATTCCACCCAACTGTAGAGAGAGGTTGGCATTCAAAACAATACACTGACGCATTTAAAATATAAATGTTTTTCACAAGTGCAAACTCTGGAGTATCATTGATGACATGATACCAAACCAAAGATTTTCCACATGTATGCTTATTTCCATGTTGCATAATCCACTTTACCGAAACTATATGTTCAACGTGCTCTATTCCTAAGAAGTCTTTAATCTTTCCTTCTACATAGGGAACATTTTTCACCTCAGAGGCTGGGCCCATGTCAATTTCACTTGAACAAATTGGATGTTTCTCGTGCACATTCTGACTACATTCATAAAGTTGGTTGTGCTTCACAAGAGACTTACAGATATTTTTAAAACTACTTTTCAAAGCCCACTGCTTAAAAAAGCAATGCTTTGACTCAAAGCGCATACACATATGCCTCACTGTAGGACCAAGTGCCTTAATCTGAGAAGGAAGATGCAGCAAGTAATGTTGTTTAGGTATAATATTTGCATCTGGAAACAGTTGTTTGAAATGTTTTAAATGTTGCTCTATTAAAAGCTTCAGCCTTGAAAGAGTTGAGAGAGCAATAATAGGTGAAAACAGAATTTTGACTATCTCTAACAACTTAAGTAGCATTTGTGTGTAATCATTTTCTCCAATTTTGTCAATGAGAAATGGCAGGATCTTTAACAAAACCAGCATCTGCCCAGCTGACTGTTTCAATTTATTGTCATTTGATGACAGTGTATTGACAGATATTGGGCAAGGCTTATCCCTTGCATCCACAGGAGAATAAGGGAAACAAATAATTGCACTGTTGAATGCGTCTAAGTCCATATGCCCCGAATGCACAAGATGCTTTAAAACACATTTGATTTCATATGGGGCAACACCTTCAAGAATGACATGCATGATGTCTTGTGGGGTTTGATTGATTATATCAAAGTGAGGAAATTCTGTTAATTTGCTTCTCCTGTTTATGCCATATGTCATTTTTAGTTTGTCTTTCAGAAAGTCAGTATTTGCCTTTTCAATGTCATTACATTGCCTGTTATGACTTGCCATTGTCCTTTTAACAAACAAATCTTCATTAAATTGCTCCTGCATGTCTTCAAAGTTGCATTCGCAGTGCCTGCATTTACTGTAGGCAAACCCCACTCCTATCTTAAATCCAGCCACTTCATGCTGAGCTAGAGTGTCTCCGCACACAGACATAAGTGCCCCATAAATTGTCCTCTCACCATTTGCAGTGACAACCTGGACACCATCATACAGCTCAGTTAAGTCACGGTTAATCCTCTCAAATATCTCGTCAATACCACAATGGGAAAGATCTTTTGATTTTACCATGGCAAGCAGACGAATGGCAGCAAGTCTTGATCTGTATTTAGGGTTGATGTTACCTAAGGTGTAATAAATCAATAACAATTTGTTTTTGTTTGCCCGAGATCCAAGAGGATTGCATAGCTCAATTTCATCTGTATATAAAACCAACTGCAATGCTGTGGGAAATTTCAAAAACAGTGGGTGCGACTTAAAAATGTCTCCATCAATGAAATCCTGATAAAATCCATCCTTGCATGTCTGTGGCCTCTCATCAATCATTGCAATAATTCTTGGATGTGATAGCAGCTGCTCCAAACTTTTCACCAACGGTATATAATGAAAACAATGGTCCTTAATGGTAAGAACTCTGGAGTCTCCATGTTTCACATAACATACTGTTTGTTTTGCGACAACAATCTCTGGTTCAACTGGTTTTAACAGTTCTTTGATGGTCTTATCCTGCAAATGGGTGGAAGCAATTTGACTGAAAGGGTCAACACACTGGTCAAATATCCCCATTGCATCACTCTTTAGTTGATCCAGGTCCCCAGAATGTCTCTCAATCATGTCGCTCATTTGCTGTTTTAGGTGCTCCAATAATGCGGCCTGATATTGCTGGACTCCACTCACCATTTGGTTAACAGCTCTCTGGGGAGTAGAAAACAAACAAACAAAAAAAATACTACATTATAAAATTCATATAAAAATGCAGTCAACATGCAAACTCACAGACACTTTTTTTTTTTAAAGTAACCTTTCAATTACATATTGTTAGTGACATGCAATGATCAAAATAGGCTATTTCCAGCAAAACTATCATGAAATAATATTGCCTTCTGCAGCTTTAAGACCTTGTTTACACTTGGTCTTAAAATGCATTTTGAGCAACAGGATCACAAGTGGACAGTGCTAAATAAAAGTGTAAGTGTTGGGTGTATTATGTTGTCTCTATGCTCAACAAATATAGTGGATGGGCAGATTTTGTAAGCAAAGTATGTGTCCATTTGCATATATAGCGGGGAAGTGAGATCCGATCACAAGTGGTCACTAAAGAAGCATGTGGAGACACATTCTAATGTCAGGTGTTTCTCTGACATACCTTTAGCTGTCCACCTGTGATCGGATCAACCAAGATGGCAGGTCTGAACAGTGGCTAAGTCATTCTGCAGTTTAAGCTTATTGCTTTTAAGCTTGCTACTAAAAATGAAATACAATTAATTGGAAAATCAATGGCATAAATTACCTGTGTCAGTCGATGGGTTTCTCTGGCTTGAAGAAGAAATGCAGTTGCATGTTTAGAAAGGTCAACATTCATGCGACCCTCTCCATCTTCTTGAAATCCACTCTGAAAGAGATTAACAACAAACATATCTATTAAAACAGGGAAAATATTGGCATTTGTAGGTAGCACCACCAGACAATCTGACAACTACCTGGGTAAGCTAGCTAGCTAGATTTCTTCCTATAAAAAGGTACAAGATGGGTGTATTTTTACTGATTGGTGTCTTTATTTTGAGTATGTAAAATAACAACAAAAACAACAACTAATAAAAACAAAACAAAACAGTAATACAAAAAAACAATGACTTTGACAGCATCAGAAAAAATCTGTACTTCATGAGTGTTAAGATTGACACACATACTAAATTGTATCCCTTCACTTGCTCTCTTGCCAATAAATTAACATTACTAAAGGCCTTTGAACTGAACTTGTATTCCAATAAGCTATAAGGAGACAACATCCTGTCACACACTGTCATGAAGACATGTCTCACCTGCCAGTTATAACTTTGTGAATGATAAGCTAATAATACACATATTATACTTGATTCAAACTGTTGAAGGATAACCTGTAATTTGTAATTGTTTAAATGACTAACATTAACGTTACTGATTTTTTTCAATGAAGTCTGGTAACTGAATTACATAACTAAACAAATCAAACTAATAATCAAATAAGTGAATTAATTTACCAATTACTGCATATAAAATTAAGCAGTTGTCAGAAAAGTAACTTTTGTGTTACTTCTAAATATTTGCTTTAATTCTCTTATTAATGTGCAGATACACTGCTATTATTTTAGTGTACCTAAATTTATTTTTCTTGACGTTACACATTTGAACACATCATGATGACATTTTATTGAACTTTGCCTAATAGTCATTTTACTGAGCCCACCTTGAACGCATCATATGTGAACCTCCTTCTGTCAGCTAACTAGCTTTCACCCTGCTGATTTCAACACGTATTTCAACACTGGATTACCATTTTTAACGGGACTTGCTACTAAATTTGAATGCATTTACCAGCGGATGGATGCGTAAAAAACTGTCTGACGGGACTGGTGCAGCAGCAGGAGGCAGAGACAAAAAGCTGCAGTCCATATATGCACTCCACTCCACTTTTCAGCCAAGGTGAGTTTAGTTTTAGTTATATTTGCGTTACTGGTTCGATTACTCGTTACTGACAAAAGTAGTGGAATTACAGTAACGCATTACTTTCAACACTGCTATTACTTTATCTTAAAATTACAACCTGAGCCTGTCATTGACAAAAACAAACATGTTTAGTGGACGTGCTTGGATCAGGCACAGTTGACCTAAATAAATGTTACATTAAATCTTAGCTTGTGTAACGACTTACCGCTGGAATGATGATGCTTGAGCCCTCCGCTTCAGCCACAGGGCTTGCATTAGTTTGGTCGTTTGCGGCTGTCCTTTCACCTGCTTCAGGTAAACCGTGACGAGTCGGTCCTTCCTCCTCCGCCGCTTCAACTTGGAGAAGATGATGCGCGTGTGTCCGCTTCACGTGATAGTAGAAGGAGTTATAGACCCTGTACTCACTTGGACAGCCATCAATCCCGCACACGACGCGAAAGTCAGGGCTGCGACTGTGCATGGTGTTAATGTGACTCAAAAGTTGTTTCAGAGTCAATGCCACAAATATGTAGCATATGAAGCAACGCCAAATCATGTTGGAAGCAAAGATGTCACAGGCAAGAGGACGGTAAACTGGGCACAGGTCGGTAGAGCAAGACTGCCGTAAAAAGTCGTTACTATGGTTACACCCGCCAGCTAGCTGCTGCAAAGGAGAATGTCTGCGTAAACTAACGTTATATGGGACTGACTCGGATTTGAATTTGACGTGTTTCATTGCAAGTAAATTAAAGCGCTGTATCCAGTGCTCATTCTTTGCAGTTCACACCGCACACCCTTTGAATGTTATCGACGTTTCAATGTGTTTTCAGTGTTTATTGTGTATCGTTGCAGCCGAACAGAGACAGCGAGGCGGAGCTAACGAGCTAGCTAGCTAAGTCAGCTAACAGCATGGAAGAATTGGATGATGTCGCAGTGTCGATTTTAAGGGGTAATGTTTGCAAATATTATTTTTTATCATATATGAATGCAGGGGTGTGCAAATGATATTAGTTTACACATAATTGAAGCTAAAAAATCTTGCTATGTTTGTCTTCCAATGTTTTCATAGCTGCAAACATCACAGAGACAATGATGAGCACCCTGTCTCGTGAAGACTTGCGGGATCTTTTCCCAGGCCCAGAGAACTTTTTACGGAGAAAAGCGGTCTGGCGTGCTTGTCATGGTGCGTCGGAGGAGGTCAGTTTCTCAGTTAAGTGGCCTAAATTAACCACCTATTTAAGTTGGCAGCAGCACATGCTGTTTTTGGAACAGGCATGGTAGTCTACATGTGTGTTCAATTCAGTTTAGATTAATTGATAGGTGTTCAGTTAGTTGATGTAAGCGATTTCACCCCTAAAATGGAACATTGCTTATTTATACGTGTGCAGAGCTGTCAATGCTACATTGCATTTTGTGTTGTCACAAAAAAAAAAAATGTTGCTTTGTTCATTATCGTTGTTCATTATCTTTTATTTTACAGGAGTCTGTCCAAGAACACTCAAAATTATCGGGCAGTTCCTCCTTTAATGAGTCACCCATGCGACAGACATCCACTCCTGTGAACGCAAGTCCTGCAAAGTACACAACCCCTGAAAAGGTTGTGAAGTTATTCTTTCCAGAATATGTATTGCACACCGACACAGAACTTGAGCAAGTCCGACAACAGTACTTTGAGTTGTCCAAGAGAGGCGAACAGCGCAACTGCCAGATGTCAAAGGAGCTCAGATGCCGGCTCATTCGAAACACCATGACCAGTATGATTGCAATCCTGAGGGCAAAGGGGGATGGAGAATCACACAGATACCCATCAAAGCCAGAAATTACAGCAATGGCAAAGACAATAGTACTGTACTACCCCATGCTGCAGGACCAAGGCCTCCATACATGGGTAAGTGAAATGCATCCAGTGATGACTGTGTTTCATGTTGGACATTTTTAGTAGCGATTTGAAAAATTGATTAAATGTCTTGTGCAGGTCACTGTGTACACACAGCTATCCAAAAGATTGCAAAATGTGAGATCCCCCCAAAAAAGAACTCCAGATGGGAGACATTCAAAGAGGTGAGCTGTAACTAATAATTATTTTCATCAAAGATTCATCTGTTAATCATTTTCAAGATTAATTGAGATGTTGTCTGGTCAATGTAAAGTCCAAGGTGATGTCCACAACCTAAAGATATTAATTTCACTCATAGAGGACTAAAGAAGCCAGAAAATATTCACATTCACAAGAAAATAAAGAAAAATGACTCAAAATGATCAATCATGTCAATGTCCTGGGTGATCTGTCTCTAGTGTTTCCTCACTTCCCGTTTTTAATGAGTGCTCTTATTTTAGTGTTTGACTACAAAGTAATTGCTTTGGATGTGTGTGGGGGATATTGCTTTTTATTACGAAGCACTTTGTGTTGCATTTTGTTTGTATGAAAAGTGCTATACAAATAAAGTCAGATGGATTGATTGATTTAGTAGTTGACAACTAATTGATTAACTGACTAATCTTTGCAGCTCTACAAAGAGGCGCTGTCTTGAGCAGCCAACAGACACAGATGAAATCGATTCAAGTGACTCAACAATCATTGTGGATCGGTCCACAGAAGGAAGTGGCAGCCAAGGCTCAGACAGTAAAGAAAGTGAGTTAGAAGGTGAGTTTCCACTTTGCATTTACATATTTGCCCTTGTGAGGTATATATATTTTAGATAAACTAATATTGGTCAAGATGACAGTCCTGACATGACAGAAGTAAAATACTTTAAAATGGACATCAGAGGATAGGTATTTACACTACATTTGTACTGTTTTATTATCAATTTATTAACATTATTGTAGAAATTAAGTTTTAACAGAAATCTGGTATTAATAAAAAGCTGGTATTGTATCATTTTGAACAGCTGGGTACAGCAGTACCTTTTAGTATCAGTCTACTCTGCAACATTACTTTCTAAAACCTCTCCAGCATATCAAATAATGTTATGTATTTAAAACCCATGTGTCTCATTAGTGGCATTTTTGCTCTTTTTAATTGAATGTAATTTTTGGCTTGGGTTCCAAAATACTGAAATGATTCTTAAAGTACATTATCCTATCAGAAATATGTCTGTGTTGAAGGAAAAAGAAGATCCCAAAGCCTACCTGAAGAAGCACCCTCTGCCCTGTCCAGTCCTGATGGTGAGTTTGTCCAACTGCCTCATGACTGTGTAGTGGGGGTGTGCGCATCTTTGTAGGGGTGTACTTGTGTGCCTACATGCAATTGTATGTGATTGCATGACCATATGAGTTTCGAGCAAATAGTTCTCATGCATTTATTATACAAAAAATGATTTGATTTTTTAAAATGGCATTTAAATGGTAAAAATTCCAAAAATGAATAGGTATTTGGTAGTTGGGATCAGGGCTGATATTTGTTAAAAGATTTAATTCCATGAAAGTTCTATTATCTAGTATCTATTATTAATGTATGATTTTTATGGTAGTTTTTTGACATATTTTGTCATGCAACAACATGAGATGGACTTTTTTTTAACTGAGGCGCATTAATTATGTATTTTTTGTGTCTTACAGCTAACAAGTCTGCAAATGTTGACAGTCCAGACACCTACAGTCCAGCAACCTTGGCCAGGCACTACAAGACCCTACAAACTTTGTATAAAAGAAAAAATCCAAACCACCAGGATGTCTCTCATCTCTTGGATTTGGAATTTGTACCCAGAAGAGCATTCATTGATTCAAATACCGTTCGCGAGGAGGACAGACACAAGAAGGTTCTAGAAGCATATCCTTGTTTCAAGGACGTTGGACATGTAAGTCATTATTGACTGTGCATGATTAAAACCATGGTATCACACACAATGTTTAAAATACAAATTTCCTCTTAAATGATATATTCAAATGTCTGTATTGGTATATTTGATATTTCATAGGTGATGGAGGAGCTTCAACGCATTTTGGATAAGGATAATACCAACTTCATTGATGAACTGAAGGGAAGATGGCATGACTTCTGCCAGAAGGTGCAGTTTTTTGGTGTATGGAAAAAGGCGCTGAAACCCCCAATGGGAATGGACAAAGGTAGGGAATGGTGTTATTAGGGTTTAGGGTGGACCTTCAGGCACGTTAATTGTCAAGTACATGAGCTAGTGGTTTTTTTTAAGCATTGTGTCTGTTGTATAACTTTTGATCAGATTTGACCTTGTGCACTTTGTCCAAGTGTTTAAGTAATGAATCTTTTCCTGTACAGCTGAACAGGCTCTTGAGATTCTACGTGTGCTGCCATCACTGTTTCCCTCCACGTCTGCTCCTCCAAAGAGGGTACGAGATGCGAGTGAGGCTCTGGTGCATGTCCTCGAGGTGAGCTGTGTAAAATGTTGCAGGATCATTTTGACTGCAGTATCGGAAAAAATTATAACTGAAGGTGCTGCCTCTGACGACTCCTAATGTATTTCCTATTCACATACTGTATGTTCTAAGCCTTCAAAGACACATAAAACATTTGTTTTTAGAAAGAGGATTTTCACTGGGTAGATGTCTTGGCTATGTCACAGTATGTACAAAAATGGGTGCATTACATGGTAGCAGGTTTTATCACCCTAATGATAACCAAGCAAGACTAGCCTAGCCTTGGTTTTTAGTTCTTTTGGAAGGCTAGACGTATGTAAACGGTAAATGCATTGGGGATAGTTAAAAACAGCACTTTCAGATGGAGCTTTCTCAGTACTGTAACTTTTGTCAGAATTTTGCTTTGTAAAGTTATGTGTTTGTAAACAACCCTCTACCCTAGGTTCCAAATGACCAAAATGCATTATCCTGACAGAAGGATGTCTGTGTTATGTGTTACAGGAAAAAGAAGACCCCAATTCCTACTTGAAGAAACGCCCTCTCTCCTGCCCAGTCCTGATTGTCAGTCCGTCCAACTGCGTCCTAGTGGTAGGAGATGTGGCAATAACCACCTTTCCAAAAGACAAGCTTACCGAGAGTGCTTTATACCTTATGGCCTACTATTATACCCTACACCTGACTTATCCAAAGTGTGTAGCCACTCTGCTTTCAGTCATACAGACGGAGGTCCTCTTAGACAAAATCCATGAGAGAGATCTCACATCGTCTTACAAGAAGAGCATGGCTGAGTGGAAAGCTTTTATTGGCCAATAAAACCAGTGGTCAGATATGGTGTAGGATAGCACTTCCTCTCTCCCTCCAAGGGTACTACAGTCCATGTTCATTGCTGTTGATTCTTGGTCGGAATTTGTCTAAGTTAGCCCAGTGTTAATTTGGGGTGCACGACAATATTAGCCAACATGCCGATATCCTGTGATGTGATGTCATATTTTGTGTGTGCTGTTTGCACAATTCAGTGCAGATTCTGCTTAGTTTTTAGTTTATTTTAACTTTTCAGTTAATATTGAGTTTAAACAACTAATTGTCTGTTCGGCAGATGCAGTCACTAATTTAGGCGCATCTACTGTGAAAGAGTAAATTGACTAAGCAGTTAGGTTGGGATAAAAGTGAACATAGCGGTATCCGTTATTGTCCAGTTGAGTTGTAAAATATTAACATATTGGATATCGGCAAAAAGCCCAGTATGGTGCATCCTTAATGATGATGTTACAATGGTTAACGGTGTATTGAGGGACTAGTTGTTCATGTAAGCCCAGAACCTTTCATTTGAATGTTACAATATTAAGCATTTGTATTAAGAATGAATGTCACAGGTGGAGCAGTTTTAGTTTGCCTAGTGTGTCTATATGCTTTGAGTGTGCCTGTGCAAAGCACAGATTTTGTACGTGTATTGAGGGGCACATTGGTCAGATGTTTGGACCTGACCTTATCTCACTCACATATTTGGCATGTTCTGCTATGTTTTCATATTGCAGTTCCATAAATACTGTGAGCCAAAATGTTGAGAAAAATGAAGCTGTTTCCCCTTTATGCAGTCCTCGTGGACTTTTTGCTGTTTAAATAAAAAAAAAAAAGTTGGTTAAATGCAAGACTAGTTTTCATTTATTCTGTCTTATAAGAAGTAGTTAATGTCTTGAATCTAGTAGGTGAATGTCTTGAATCTAGAACAGTATTGATTTTGTAGAGCTTACAATAAGGTAAATACCACTTGAGATGATGACAGGATGGTAAATTATGGCTTATTATGGCAAAAGAGCACTGCCTAATACGAGTCAGGAATGCTAACTTCAAGACATTTTGTCTCAAAATGCCAGTTTCTAATCTTATTTCAAGTAGGTGGTGGACTTAAATCTAGAACAGTGTCACAATTGTAGAACTAAAAATTAGTTAAATACACTTGAAACAAACAGGATGACAAAAAAAAGATGCTACCTTTGAGGGGAAAACACTATTTTTGAGCATCACAAGCTTCTTATGAGACACAAAACATCACAATACTAGTTAAAATATAGCTAAAAATGAGTTTTCCCAGCTAATTTCAAGATCACTCTTATCTTGTAAGGCTTAAATATAATGTCTTATTTCAAGAAATCTTACCAAGAGAATTTTGACTTGTTCCATTGGCAGATTTTTTGGCTTATTACAAGCAAAAAATAACTTGTATTAATTTTTTTTTGCTTATTTTTAGAGTGGCCTTTTTTCCAGTGAGAGATGATAGCCAGAAGTTAATGAGCAAGTCACAGAAAAGTCGGCATCTAGCAGCCAGTGCTCTATCATATGGCCGTAGCTGATGGGAGGGGGTGGAATGTATTGGTTGCAATTTTTCAAAATGTAGCCTGTTCTTGCTAGCTATTCCAGTATTACCAACTTTAGCTTTAAACTCAATGTATTTGGGTTTTGGAGAGTTGGTCTGACAAAACAAGCAATGTAAGGATGTGAGGCTAAGAAAGTGGGTACAAGAAATAGGTTAATTGCTCCATTTCATCCCAAAATGATTATTGAACTGCACTGAACATCACATATTGATGTTCTATAACTGCATCAAAAGTTAACCAAAGTGACAGTTTCATCAGAAATTGTCCTAATCTTTGATACGGGAGGATTTCAATATTGTTGTTCTTAATTCTGTCACTCATCCATCTCACTGCATCTCTAAAAGCGATCGACTGTTCAAAGCATAACACTGGCTGTGCTCTTGACTGCGGAGCTGGTGAAGGTTTAGATGTTGATTAATGGATCTGCTTGATATGATGCCCGTTCATCCAAAAGCATGTTTGTTCCTGTGTTTCTCCAACACTGACTGACTGCTAAATTGTGTGAGACTGACTGAGGGTGCGATGTTTCTGCCTGCATTAGGATGTGGTTTTACTACTAAGTATTGCTGGAATGTACTGGTGTGTGAAGTGTTTATAAGATAGATTTTTGTGTGCGATCGGGTTTCAGAGCGTCGATAAATGTAAATTTTGCAGCTTCCTCTGCCGCCCGGGTCAGAATAATAATAAAACTAAAGGTGAAAATTAACATTATGGACCTCTCTCATACTCCCCTGTTTTATTCATCTGTCATCCATCTGTTAACCAATCACTCATTCAGAGGATTCCAGCTCTTATCTCTACCCATCATTGTCTCCATCAATCCATTTCTCATTCTGGTTGTTCACAAGGGAAAAATAAAACTTTGTGGCCTCTACTAATTTACTAACCCCTCCTCCCAACCCCATCGAACTGTCCAGCCGGTGTCTCTGTCTCATCCCTGAGGATAAGTTGAAAGCAGAGGATATATTCCCTTCTATCATGGAGGATTTAGAAGACCACCCCGAGTTAATGAGGGGTTTTAAAACATAAGAGAAAAAGCAGAGCCGACAATGATAGAAGAGCGTTATTCAAGGGGAGAGTAGAGAGTGTGTGTGTGTTGAAGAGAGTGATTGATGATTTGTTTGTGCATTGTGAGTTTTTAAGTGATTAGCTTCCACAGATTCTTCACAACAGTTCCATAGACACTGGTTTAGTCACATTAATTAAACCCTAATTATATTTATGTATGACCAACACCCATCTCCACTTACACTCAGTTAGCAGTTTATCTGGTACACCCAAGTGATGCAGTCTAATACAACCAGCCTGCAATATATCTTCACTTCATGAAGCTTATTAAATTGTTTTAGGGAGGGGTTGAGTCAGCTCTATTTGGTGGTGCTGTTGAATAGTAGGTTACTGTGTTACATGGAGAGGAATTTCTATTATTTAGCTGAATGTCACTGTCACTGTGAATGTCTTGATGGAAAAGTTATGAAAGGGGAATGAAAGGGAATTTAATATGATGTGAATCTGAAAAGCAAGTAAGTCCATCTAGAGTTAAATTAAACTAAACACTAAAACTACCATTCATTAAAGTGTGATTTTTGTATGATGTTTTTAATGTTAAAATCATATATTACTTAGTAAATAGCCACCATAGACACCCTGAATATAATTGAACAATACATTTTCTTGGTGATGAAATCAATTTAATGTGCGAACAACCTTCAGGAAAGGGAGAACTCAATTCCAATAAATTGTCAAACAATATACAGCAGACAAACTTGCACAGCAAAAATAAATGATCTACATGGAATGTAGACAAGCTTATCAACTGGAGCTTGTATACTCTACTAACAGCCCTCAGTAACTATAGAAACAATCCAATGTATACATTCATGTGTGAATGCAGAAACAAGAAATGGAGGTTTACTGGCACTACAATAAAAGTGGGTAAGCCCCATAGAATATATTTTAACGATGACAACATGACTGCTCCCTAAAAATAAAGCCAGTGTCTTAATCCCCACTTGGTGGCTGGCTGCAGTGTAGGTCATAAATCCTGCCTCCTCCATGCTAGTGGGTGGGACATGGACCAAACTAAAAAGTCAAAGTAGGTGTCAATTAAAATGTTCACAAATGAAGATTTCTGTCATTTTAGAAAAATGGAGGGAAATGAAAATTGAGAGCCGAGTCTGACTCGTGATTGGTCAAGCTTGTGTATCACAGGACCATTCCCTGATCGCTACTGTGCAGACTCTGGCTCGAAATGCATGGTGTTCGTATCTGGGTTATTTGAGCTTAATTTCTGGCTAGTGGGAGGGAGTGGGGTCATCCATCTTTACATAAAGTCTATGCTAAGACTTGACTAGAGGACCACCCATTGGTGAGTTACGACTCTGATAACTCCCTATATGGTGAAATCCCCCAGTGATTCTTATGAGCACTGACAAGACTGAACTCTGGGTAAAAGGTGATAAGGCGACATCATTATAAATTGTAGGTCATAACCATTAATCCTTGCCTCACATCTGCCACTTTACTGTTTCAAGATGACTTGACAGATAGAGAACAAAGATCAGATGAGAGTAACTTCAGTAATTTGGCAACAGAGTTCATTCCTCTTGACAGGATTTTTGCATTAAACCGTTAAAATGGATGACCTTTTCAGGCAAGCAGGAGCTTTGCACTAAATAAATGGCTGTGGTGTTTTTCTCATATACTGCACCTCTCATGTTTCGAAGCCTACAGAAGTGCGCTCAGACCACTCACCTTTGAAACCAGCATTAATGGCATTGTTTTGAGTAGGATGGCCACTGCTTTATATTCAAGGAAATATTCCACTTCAGCGTTTTAAATCACAGCTCAGTGACACTGACTAATTTCCACTGCGGAGTGCCCTTTGCAAGCTCCTCACAGACTATATGGAGCTCTGCAGAGCAATGCGAGCTGAGCTTTAGAAGACGTGGAAAAGTCATTATTCTGCTTCCCACAGCAGATGAAAATCTGCCCCACAAGTGAGAGAGCGCCGACCTCCTTCTTTCTCTGATGTCCATCTCTCTACTGTCAAACAATGGAGAAGCTTTGAGTGCGGCAGCACAAGTTATCCAAAAACTTTTTGTAAGAAAGACACTTAGTTCCATTTGTTTTTGAAACCACTTATCCTATTCAAGCATGCAGGCATCTGGAGCCTACCCCAGCATGTAGCATCCCCGGGTGAATGATGGTCTGACTCTCTTTTACTGATGGTTCACAACCCTTTTATTGCCATCTCCATACATGCTGTGATAAGTGTGAACACACTGTAAGAGTTTGAGGAAAACAAAACAAATATTACTTCCCTTATGTACTTATAAACGACTTGTATAGCCCTTTAAAGTTGTGATATTATTAACCAACTGTCTTTTAGATTGTCCTTCATAAGGCTCGACTTTAACTTGAATTTATACAAACATAAAATCCCTTGGGACTTAATAGCTATTTATCTTAACAAAATAACAAACTCTTAATAGAGGGCTGCATATAAACATATTCAACTTAAATTAAATTATTTGTCACTTTATAAACCATATCATATTATCATAAATATAACGAAAAATTATTAGTGTGAATGATACACAGTCTCAGTATGAGCATACTTTGCCCCACATATTGTACAATTAAACACACACACACACACACACACAAGTGGTAATGAGCAAAGCCAGGGCATGCTAATGTGTCGTTTACATGCTGACATTACGGCTAATACAACTTACAGACAGTGATGTTGATAACTTACACACACTCACACAGTTGTCCTTACACAGCAAAACTGCAAAAGTACGTTTAGAATTCAGTCTATAATAATGACAATAAGAAACGAAATATCCACAAACCTTGTGCTCTTATCAGCCAGGTGCTAAACAACTAAAGGTAATGTTTTTCATTAATTTGCGAGGCCCACCTGCCATTTTATCGATCATCTTTTGTTTACCGGAACTACCTTTTCAAAATAAAAGTAAACTATTTCTCCTACCGTCAACACCATTTCAAAATAAATGCATCAAATACCAATAGTGCATCTGTTTGGACAAAATTAACACAGAATTCAGAAATATATATCTATAAAATACATTATAATGAAAAACTCACAGCAGGGTAAGAGAAATACACAGCAAAATGGCAAAGGTGTAGCTGAGATTCCATTGATTGCTTTCCAAAACCATATCAAATAATTTCATGCTAAGGCCACAGCTGACTTTCTTGATCATACAGAAACATTTTGTATGAGTTAAAATAAAAAAGTATCTGATAGCACACAATATAAACAGCAATAGAGTTCTGGGTGATAATTCTAGATACAAAACATTTACAAAATGTTGTAAAATATATAATTCATTATCTTACTTTTCAGGACGGTAGTTATGAGAGTGAGTGCCAGACCAAAGCTGGACTGTAAAAGTCCCATGTTCTACACTCTGGACTACAATGAAAGCATTGTTTGGACAGAAAGCCCCTTAGGACCACACTCTTTTGTAGCAATTTGAGGCAAACAGAGCTACAAATAGAAAGGAGTGTCTTTGGTCTGAACCCAGGCTGTGCCCATCCTCACATGTGCCTCTGTAGCTGTTAGTGCATTTCAGTCTCAGTTTTTTGGGGGTATTTAATATCAGTCATATTATGACTGGTTTCAGTAATTGTGGCCTTTCTCCCACTATACATGAACTACAGACAACCATCTATATTACAGTTTCTATGTTTTTATGATATATAATTTCCTGTTTTATTTTGTAAACTCACCTTCTCCTCTCCTTTCAGATACCTTCACCTCTTGCCTTTGTTCCTTTCCTGCTACTCTGAGGCTGGGTCCATAATCACTCACTAATCACTATATAGTGCACTATATAGTGAGTTCGCCATTTCATAGTGGTGTCCTTTTGTTTAGTGAAGTTTTCTATACCCTACATAGTACACTCATTGTTCGACCACAATGCATCATGGAGTACCCCCTGACCAGTGTAAAACAGTATCAGTATCAATGTTTCTCACGAAAGCATTAAGCTGTGCCTCTCCACTAACAGCTGTCCATTCATCCAGCTGGAGTGAAAAGGCTTCAACGTTTTTCCACAACTTGATCAAAAATGTCTGTTCCCATCATATCTATTCTTTGGCAAACAGTGTCATTTGACAAAGGAACAGTTTTGAATTCATCTGCTGGTTTTTGTCCTGCATAATCTCGGCCTATGCAACAGCGGCTGGAAGTAACAGGTCCTTAGCTATGGTGAATGGCTTTTTAGCTTTAGCTACGACCAAAGACACTGCATAAAGAGCCTTCGAGTGCTTTGGCTTATGTTGTGGAGACTTTGTGGAGACTTCGTTTCTTGGGATGCTCTGGAGTCAGAAGGTTTTCTCTGGAAAAACGACATTTTGTTGGCTCTGTTTTGGCTTTCTTGTTCACTTCTTTCTCCTAGTTTTCAGCTGCATTGCTGCTACGTTTCCACCACAAATACATTTTTGTGGATTTTGTTATTCAGAATTGAAACTGGTTTACCATTCACAGTGAACAAACATCATCAAGAACGTGACTTGGGAAACGATAACATTGAAAACAGGAATATTGACTATAAAATGTGATTCATTGAATTTACATTTACATTTTTATTGAACTTATACTTATGACACTATGACGCCATTACCGGCGCAGAGAAAATGTGTCACAGTAGTGTGAATTTGTCATTACACTGCTTGACATTTTCTGGCCACCATTTCTTGAGGACTACAATAAGAAAGTATATTGATGACCTCTATTGCACTCCCAAGACTTGTACCAGTGTTCCTGGATGGCAGGGAGATTTCCAAGAGGATTTACCAACTGAACATCGTTCATGAAATTCTTGATTCCTGCAAAAGTGAATTGACCTGTAAGGCAGAATGTGGTGGGTTTCTAAAATTGAACACAGATTTTAATGAATTAATTGACGATGGCAATGTCCAAACCTGGAAAAATATCACATTTTGTTCAAGTCAATTAAGCCAAATGATCTACCGAAGCACCTGGTATGTATGTTTTGATACATGTATGTTCTCCCCAAACCAATCAAAATACAACTTAAATATTAAATACCCAAATGCTGTTAAAAGCTTGGATAATAATCTGAAAGTTGGTAGCCAAACTGACTTTAGGGAATTCTATTGTTTTCTATTCTGTAAACTATTTCAGCTTCCAATAAACTAAACTGAGTTATGAAATTATTAACCTGTTGTGGGTCCAAAAATTAGAACTATTTATTTTTTCTTTTTGTCCTCACCATTTGGGTTTATCCAATCCATTATTTCTGAAAGATACTGACCATGCTAGATTTTTTGTGGGGGGGGACTCAATGAGTCACAGACCTAGACCCTGCTTGGAAAGTGTTGAAATATGTCAGTCTTGAGGAAATGGGGTAGAGGCACAAATGAGATAATATGATTTTGTAGTGGAAAAATAACTAAGTGTGGTTGAAACCTATGTTGTGGTTGAAAAGTAAGTTTTATGACCTGTATCTAAATACATATATAACCTGTCTACATACATATATAACCTGTCCAAATACTTTATGACCTGAACTGTTTTATGGTCTGAACTGTGTATGACCTGAAAACTGTAAGACCCTTTTTTATCACTTACTCATCAACTATCAGGGTTTAGTTTAGGGAATATAGGGCTTACACACACATCATGGTGAAGGTACATAGACACACTTTAGAGGTCGTAATGTAATGCGTAATCAAAGTGAAAATGATTGTGTTTTAGGTGTCTAATGGTGTTGACACAATAAGTGTCTTCCAAAAGCACATTTGGTTAAAAAATTTAAGAGTTGGGAGGTTGTATCAAACCATAGCTCAGTAGCTTAGTACATGGTAGATGCATAGATGTAGTTTAACTTGTTTGAGGTTAAGGTTTTATTTTTTCAATATTGGATCATGTTTTGTCCCACTTCTCAAGAATCAGTCATTACTGTTTGTAAACACTGCGTTGTTATCGTTTGATGCACAGTTGCAATCCCTGAAAAGATACAGATGGAACACAAATGTAGTTGGAGCATTTATAGTACACAACTGGCTCAAACAACTTGCTCTGGTCAGTTCTTGGTGTCACTGAATGTTCACATCTGGGGAAGATGGGGTCTTAATGTGTGTGGATATCTTGGAGGTGGTTCACAAGAGACCTCCACTTCGCCACTTTCTCCGGTCCAGATTCTGAAGATGTAGCAGTCCAGTACACATGGTGTATCATGTTGCACTACTTTTGTAGGTGTATATTTTTGTATATATAGTTTATTTTTTAGTATTTATTTAGTATATTCTTTTGTATATTTATTTTTATTTTAATTTTTGGCTTGTGTAAATAGTTTGAGCATTGCTAGAAGAGAGCCTGTGACCCAAGCATTTCATTGCCAGTGACTGCTAAATGTAATTGGTGTGCACATGACAACAAACTCTATTTGTCATTTTGGAGTTTTGGTTTTATTATGGAATTTTTTGGTTTATGGTCTTTTCCTGTGTCTCCCTGTGTTTAGGTTTGTGTTTGGATTTGTGTTCACCCTGAGTTTTCAGTTTGCTGTTTTATTTTGTATTTTCTGCTCCTTGTGTGTTTTCACCTTTACTTCCTTTCTTTGTCCTGTTTCCCGCCCTTGTGATTGTCTGCACCTGGTCCTCATGTTTTTCACCTGTGTCCAATTACCCCTGCCTCCCCTGTGTATATAAGTCTCTGTGCGTCCCTTTGTCAGTTCATTGTCTTCATGCTGCCTCACGTCACCAACCTCTATCCTACACTTGTTAGTTCTTTGTGGTTTTCTATTGTTTTTTCAGTTTTGCCTTTTTTCTAGTTTTCAAGTGATTTTTCTGTTTTGTGGATTTTTGTCAACCTAGCCATGATTAAAGGAGACTTTTTGTTACACTTTTCTTGCTCTGCATTTTTGGGTCCTCCTTCCACTAAACATGACACATGGTTCTTGATACTTCGCTGCCACTTCTTCAGGACATGGCAGTCTTTCTCCTTGGCTATCTTGTCAAGCTTCTTTGATAAGCCTGGTTAAATTGTAAAGCTTGAGAGGAGGACAAATAGATAAATATAAAGACATGTGAACTCACAGATAACAACACAAAATAAATCCTATTTTGACAAAAAAAAACAAACACACAGTACACACATCACCTTTTTCAAGATGCCAGATGTCCTAAACAGCTTGATGTCATTGTGCTTGAAGTATTTCTGGACTTGTGGGTGGCGGTCAGTGGAGACACAACACTAATAAATAGTTAGATAAGAGTATCATATCTAAGGGTTAAATATATTTTTGTTGTCTTTTGTACAGTTTTGTTACATCACCAAACAAGACAACATATACATACACACATGCATACATATACTAACCCAATAATATTTTTTTGTGGAAACTGGTTGACCTATGTTTCTCACACTCACCTGCACCAGTTCGATGTCAATGATCGTGTTGCTTTCATGGTGCATCAAACTGTAGCTGCCATACTTTGCAGTGTCCTTGAGACATATAAAAAAAAAACACCATTACATTTTTCAGAAAATGTATACAGTTTGATCATGCAGAATAAAAAAAAAATCATCTTACCATGTGAGTTTGCCTTTATGTCACCTCCAACGCTGTCTTTTTGGCTTAGCTGTGGCAGAAGCACCTCCTGGGCTATCTTCCATTTATGGATGATACTGGGTTCCAGGTACATGCGTGCATATCTTCGGAATGTGTCTTTTTGGAAGAAACTGATGTGCATTGCCTTGAATATCTAATACAAATATAATGATATAACAGTTTTTCAATGCATTTCACTAATTTCTCACAAATAATTATTTAATAGAAAAGTACCTTCTTCAGCTGGAATAAAGATGCACCAGAGAAGTAAATTGCAGCAGATGGGTGAATGTTCCCTGCAGGGGTGCTTCCAAAAACTGGCTGGCTCTTCCATTGTCAAAAGAACCCGCAGTGTCAGCAGAGTTGATCAATGGTCAAGAAAGTTGCTTGACTTCTTGGGGTGATATCACACACCCGTTAGCCCACTGGGCAGGTCTTGTAAAGATTGAGGAGGCATGTTCCATAGACGATGTACTTTGTTTCCCCATAGGAAGGGCTTTGAGTGGGTCTGTGTTTAGTGCATAGTTACATTATAACTTCAAATCGTGATAATAAAGGCAGATCCTTTATCGTGTTGGCATTAGATACTGGTGGTGGACCACGACCGAGGTGGCAGCTGATGATGGATCCTAATGGCGGCAGTGGACAATGACTGTGGACTATAGTGGCATCCGATCTTGATGGTGGATCATGATCTTGCTGGCTGCTGACCATGGACTATGATTGCAGCAGGACTGCTCGATACATAGTATTTCTCCTCAGACACTTGACCATTAATGACATTAATCCACCAATTCACTGACCTTCAGTTATACTTCAAAATGTTTACTCTAATCAATGCTGCTAAAACCTTTATCTTGATGTTCTCCTTTACACTTGACATCCATTGCACTTCTGTCCGTCCTGGGAGAGGGATCCCTCACATGTGGCTCTCTCTGAGGTTTCTACGTTCTTTTTTCCCTGTTAAAAGGGTTTTTAAGTAGTTTTTCCTTACTCTTGTTGAGGGTTAAGGGCAGAGGATGTCACACCATGTTAAAGCCCTATGAGACAAATTGTGATTTGTGAATATGGGCTATACAAATAAAATTTGATTGATTTGATTGAAATCAATTTCTCTTTTGAAAATACAATCTGACCAATATTCAACTATCAAATGTGAATGACCCTTTTGTACTTGCCCAAACAAAACAGATATTATAAGCACACTTACGAAATTTGTGACGTCTCTGTGATAGCAGTCAGTCTTTCGGGTTGTGTCATGAGGCTCAGGAATGTCAAAAGATACATCCTAATCCTCCAGTGTCTCTATACGTGGTCCTTTGGCTGGTCTTTTGCCTTGGAAAAAGCTTACATTCCCTTAACTTGTGTTAAAGACATTACAGACTCCCCAAATGTGTGGAGAAAGGTGCTAGAGCCACTACATAACACCAATGTAAAAATGGAGTAATTTGAGAAAGAAATGAAAAAAATCATTGAACATAATTGGAATTTTCTACATGTTTACCAACAATGATTTAGGAATCTGTGCCTCTGCATACACTCTTCAGCACAATTTGAACCATTGAATTGGGAGTTGTAATTGTGTACTCTATACACTGGCACCTCCCACTGCATGAAAAGAAGATTTTTTGTAAGTTAATGCCCCTGTAAATTTCTGTGGAAGTTCAGGTTAACGACTGTTCACAGGAATCTGCAGGCAGCACAGAAAACTGCCAGTAAATTAACGTGGGGTTCCAGTTTCGGGCAGTTTTATAAGCCTGAGAAGCTTGGCAGTTGAACCCCCTGCTCCTAGGTCTATGGGGGGGCTTTCACATGTAATTGACAAAACTGTGATCTTTACAAATGCAAATCAGGATAGTTTCACTCAGTGGTGCAGAGGTTACACCTTTTTGTAAAAGGTACTAACTCCCTTTTAAGAAAATCACTCCTATAAATACATCAAGCTTAGTATAATTATAGAATCATAAATTGTAGCTTGAATAGATTTGCCTTATATAAGTAAGTATGCTATAATACGGAAGCGTATTGCATTCACTTGAAAAAATTTTGCATGGACGTTTCGCATAGAGCCCTTGTTCAGCGGGCTGCATGTAGCTGTTGCACTCTTAGACAGTCTTTTGTTTGGCACGATTTCTTGTATTAGCGCCATGACGTATAGCATCGCTTCAAACTGTCAGACTCTCCTTCTGTATAAATAACAGTGAACCACAATAGACTAATGTAGCCGAGCGTGTTGTTCTCTTATACTGTCACAGGCCTCAGCCGGAATCACACCCGTTTACTTTCCTTCACACTTCAAAACTTCTCTATCGACAGAACCCTCTTCCGTTAGAACCCCTTTCAAAACAAGAGTCCCAACCAACACCCTGCTTATAACAGGAACTACACATCAATCTTCCATAATAAAGCCACTAAATAAAATAGCTTACACTAACAAACGAAATATTTGAATTATGGACAAAAATGAAAACTATCCTTTTATCTATCTGCAGCATATCCCCGAAAGATGGCCGAGACTTTCAACTGATGTTTTCAGGTTTATTTGAAACTTCCCTAAACAACACCGTAAGAGCTTGTGCCTCTTCGGAGGGTCGCTAAAACATCAAACTTTTCCTTTGTGAAGTTACAGATTCATAACAGTAAGTCCGCGTCTATACAGGAACTTCACTTTCAAAATAAAAGCATGTAAAAAAAGCTCTGTTTTTCAAATTTTTTTTTTTTCCTGTTTTTCCGAGATAATTATCTCGGAAAAACAGAGGTTGTTTTGTTTTGTTTTTTTCAGAAAAACAGAACTTCTCGGAATTTCCGAGGCAAATTAAAGCTTTTCATCATTAATGAAATCTCCATGGTTGATCACAGGCTTCTGGAAGATTATGACAGATTAAACATCAAGTGACTCCCCATTTGGAAATGTTTGCATCATTGCAGTTGGAGATTTATTTCCCAGTTGCCTCAAGTTAAAGAAAAAAACCTTTATGTGAATGATATAGATGTAAATTTAAAAGTCTAGTCTGTTTAAGGTTGTGGAGTTGAACACTATCGTGAGACAAACAGATCCTGCATTTTCCCAGATGTTGAACAGAGTGAAATCAATCTAAAGGTAACCCTATTGATCATCCAGGTTTTTTTTAGAGAAGGCCATTGATAATAAGCAATATATTAAAGATGCACATGAAAACATGCCTCCCTTTTTGGTAGAAAATATGACAAACCATGAATTCCGTGCACATACCTTTTTAATGCGCTCTCGATGAACGTGCAAAATTTAGACTAGGCAGATATAACATTGTGTGAACAGCATTTGCAGCTTAAATGTATTGCTGTGACAGAAACATGGCTACCTGCTGCATCCTCTGAAACTGTAAAGATTGATGGATACAGTTGCCATAATTGTCCCCGCAGGTGGAGTCAGCATGTATTGTGCAGACAATTTGCCATGTAACACTGCAAGTACCAGGTTTCAATTTTGGAACATTTGGAGTGGATATTTTAATGGCAATCATTTATCGTCCACCAACATACTCAATGTCTATGTTCAAGCTAAATTTAGGGAAGTTATTAGATTGTCTAAATCCTTAAGTAAAACAATTGTTATCAAGGGAGATTTCAATGACAACATTTTAACATCTTCCTCTATCTGCACATTTATGTCAGAAAGAGGGTTTGTTCAACATGTGAAACAACCTACTACAGAGAGAGGCACATTAATTGATCATGTGTATGTGAAAACGATGGGAAAAGGCAGGATGAACAGTACCTGCTCCGTTAAAAAAGGAGCACATCAGCCAATCAGTGAGCAATGCTTGGGCAGTTTCCAAATAGGACCGGCCAATCGAACGTTGCAAAGAATCGCCTGCCTTCACATTGACAAGTAGGACACGGAACAGAGAGAAGGCCCACGGGGCGAAAAATAAGTGAAAGGTTCCCCAAGGCGAAGACCCTGGGCCCGCAGATGGCTTCCACGCGAGCCGGCAAACAATATTTTCGAAGGGCCCGCCCTGGAATTTCGCACCCAGGAGCCCTCTTTGCATATTTCCCCCAATATCCTGTGAGGAAATCGGAATGCCTGCCGCAGTTGGGGGCGGCGCCGAGTCCCGCGCCACGCAGGTTGGAGCCTCGCACGCAAATGAGCAACGCGGACCAGATGTATACGCCGGTGCCTAATGTCATCACGGGAGGAGCGCCGGAGGAGGACTCCCTCGTCAGCATCCATTCACAAGATGGTTTCATCAATGACAGATGTGATGGAGTTGTCGATGTAAATACACAATGTCAATATAAGATATTAAGCTGTAGTTCAACTCTTGATATAAATATCAATTATCAATAAAGCAAGATACTAAGCTGTAATTCAACTACATCCCTTTCACCTACACCTTATGCCTTGGATGGAAGTGAATTCAATGATATTGATTATGAGCATCTTCCTTCCAGTATGCACATTCTACACATCGCACGCAAAAGGCACTCGCTCACCACTGCAGAAGGGTCCGCTGGTTGACCTCCAGGAGTTGGACTGGGGCAGCTTTCTAGAGCTCCCGACTGCTGTAGTAGTTCTCTCTGATGCGAGAGTAGTCCCTCCTGACAGCCCCCCCAGCGGTTCACCCGGACCCCGGCGATGGTACGGCCCTCCTGGTGTATGCTGCACAGAAAGACGGCCTCCAGCAACCTGCTGGCATCCGGGAACTGTGCAGCTCCCGCGCCCTGCCCGAGATACGAACTGCACACACACACACACACACACACACACACACACACACACACACACACACACACACACACACACACACACACACACACACACACACACACACACACACACACACACACACACACACACACACAGAGAGAGAGAGAGAGGTGTCCCGCATTGCAGACCGTAGTCACATAAAGCACCATCTATCGCATACATAATAAATAAGATAAAAATGGAAGAATATGAACAAAAGATTATAAAGTGAATTTACCGCATCACGCTGTCCACGCCGGGCGTGTGGGTCGTCTTGGAGCAGCGGCGATAGGGGCCTTGTCCCTGTCTGACAGCTTCTGCCAGAGAGCCCCTATCTGCCTCACCTGCCCCTGCGTCACATACAGGTGGTCACGCAGCTCGACGAAGGCCTGGGCCAGATGGACGGCGTGCTGGTACCCACCATGTCCATCTGGACCAAGTACATCCTGCAACAGACAGGTCAAGCATTTAATACGCTCAGCAAATGGCCCCTCCCTCGGCTGACTCGACAAGGCTTACTTCCTCCGCAACGGGCAGGCGATGAGGCCTGTCCCGCAATATGGACTGGATCCCAGGCAGCTCCTCTTGAAAGCCCTCCTCCTCCTCCTCATCGTCCCACTCCTCTTCCATCCTGTCCGCCGCGTCGGGATTTCCTGCTGCAGAGCGCCGTCGCCTGTCTGGGAGTACAGGTACTCCACCCCAATGAGCTCCCCTGAGTTAAAGAGAAAAAAGATAAATGGGGTTTCTGGCCCGCAAAAGCCTCAGCGCATTACACCTATGTTATATACACATATGTATACCTGTGTACTCCCCAGGCTGCGTGAAGTTCTCCACCAGCGTCTTCCTCATAAACTTCTGGCTCAGCCTGCGGACGCCGCTCAGCAGCTGGGCGCTGTAGCAGCGTGCGGTGGAGCGCCGGGCATCACCCGCCACTGCAGCTCGGACGGACATGAGCACATGCCCGTGCTCTTTTCCCGCGTTGGAGACCCAGGCGGCCATCCCGGCAGCGTCACCCACAAGCTTCTTAGTCATCTGAAAATGAGAACCAGAGCACGTCACGTGTGTGTGTGTTTCCCACTTATAATCACTTATACCATGTATTCTTTCATTTATTTATTGTGTGTATTTTCAATCAATCGCAAAGGATCACAAGCTTGCCTTCTTGGTGGAGTCCATTTTCAAGATGTCCCCAAAGACGGACGTGACCCTGGCTTTCGTCTCTTCCAGACGACCGAGGGCCTCCCTGGCGTAGACGGAAATAAGCCAGGGCACGTTGGGGATGGGTTTCATGGGCGGCACCATGGGCGCCAGGCACCTGGAGCTGTTCGTGGACAGAGAGGTAGCGCAGGGTCCGCACCAACCAGTCTTTGGTGTGCTGCTCCACCAGAGCGGCACAGAGGCCAGACGCACTGTTGCCCAAAGTGCGGGCCTTCATCATGGCCACCACCCCCCTCTTGTCGCAAGACAACCTGCAAAGGCACAAGGTGACTACTGTCAGCTGAGAAACACACACACACAGGCTTTAACATTGCAGCTTACTTGTATGTGAGGACAGCTGGAAACTGCGCCTGGTGAGCCAAGTCCAGCTGACTCACGATGTCTTGGGTCCACGCCGCGTACTTCCTCTTACAGGACCCGCCGCATTCCAGGTACTCCGTGCCCATGAAGTACCAGTCGTCGATGTCAAGCACACGACGGACGGTCCTGTAGAGCCCAGCGCCGGTCAGTTTACGCCCACAGTTGGGGCACGCGAGCCTGCAGGCCCACATCCTGTAGGGCGCCCACAGGAAAAACCGGCACTGGAAAAAGGCGTGGGCAGAGGGGATCTGTGTGTAGAGGATCCGGGCTCCCGGAGAGGTCCACCAGAGGCGCAGCGTGCTGGTGAGGACGGGCTGCTTGCCTGTGCCGCTGGTGAACATAGCCCGGCCCAACCAGTCCTGCTGTTCCTCCGGCAGTGTCGGTGCCTCCAGCCCTTGGGCAGAATCTGCATGGACAATCGCATCACATATCCAGATTAAACTCAAGCAGCAGACGATATTGACAAATACACACAAGTCTGCACACATGTCCACACTTTTACCTGTGCGCCGGTGACCAGCAGTGGGGGATAGAGCTGATCCGGTGCATCGCCCACAGGGTGGGTCCAGCCAGGGAGGGTCCAGCCCGGGAAACTGTAAAATCAAAACTCAAGTTGACACACACACACACACACACATATATATAGTAACAACGATGTTTAAAGTCAAATACACTCACGCAGAGTGTCAACCTCCATGGCAGCGGCGAAGATGACGCAGGGGCTGCAGATGCCACACCTGCGTTTGTGCAGAGGAGGACAAATGAATGTGCCTATTAACATTTTAACACACTACTCATTAGCTACAGACAGATCTTACTCGATGCAGGCCGTGAAGCTCTCTGCTGAGCCGAAGGAGCAGCTGGAGGAGGAGCAGCAGCCATTGGCCCTGCTGCTGGCCCCTCTTTGTCCCGGCCCAGTATGTACACCTGTGCGGTGTGCATCAGGAACAAAGCCTCATGTCAACACATGTCAGCTCCCATCCTCAACTGCACCTGCAGCCGCAATACTTATGTTTGACACTCTGTGCTGGTGGCCTCATACAGGGCTCGGAGCGACATGTGGGCGTGCGCTCTGAACCCCAACAGCGCCTGGTCCATGCCCCTCACCGACACAGAGCCCTCGCACATCCGACGGCACTGTATTAACTGCACCATCTCTGGGAACAGTTGGGCATAGGAGGCGAGGGCATCTTTGTGGACGGCGAGAGGCGACTGGGAGGTGTCCCCGGCTTCCCTCTCCTGTATGTGGGACACCAGGATCCCACAGGCGTAGCCCACATCGTGGCTGAGGAGCCACTTGAATGTTTGACCCCGGTACTGGCCAAACTGGAGCTGGCTCTCACTGAGCACCAGCTGCCAGCACTCGGGGTCTCTTCCGGCCTGGAGGATGCGGGCCTTGGCCTCCTCCCTCACCACCTCTGGTCTCTTCAGGGCGTATGCCACGGTGGCACTGCGGTTGGCTTTGGAAACCGCAAGCGCAGAAGCTGAGGCCTTGAGGGTGAGCGTGATGCTTGAAGGCATGCACCTGAAAATTGGACGGAATTCCATTCTGCAAAGACATTAAGCAGACAACCAGCAACGTTAGACGTGTCAGATTGTTGTGCTGTGATTGACAGATCCCCAGATCTATTGATATTGATCCCTGGGAACATTAAGGCAGGCACAAAAGACAGTAGCAGCACACAAAACAGTCAAACACAAAAGCATATGAATAAAACCAGTCCACAATAACATGACACACACGTATGGAGATAATAGAGATATTTACAGTAGAAGGTGATTGAAAGATCAATGGCTGGAAGCTATAACTTGGCTACAAGCTACGTTATAGCCTGGAAAATTACTGTACAGTACATGCAAGTGTATTTTCATCACACATCCAGATGTGATGATGATAAAACACATACACCACTTACTGCTGTACAGTTATCAGGATTTTACATGAGGCCGGGTTAAACGGCACACTGTACACGGATAATATTCCCGGTCAAACAGGGCGTTTCCCCGGCGGAAAAGTACATCGAGACGGCGCCAATATCGGCGTACTGTAGTCACAATCTTCCCCCGTGAAACAAAGACTTTTCCCGGCGGGAAAGAACATCGAGACAGCGCCCATATCGGCGTACTGTACAAACATTATTCACCATGAAAAACAACCTTTTCCCCGGCGGAAAAGTACATAGGGACAGCACCCATATCAGCATACTGTACGAACTTTCTTCCCCGTGACACAGCCTTTTCTGGTTATGACCTTCGTGATGCCCTGCTTTGTTACATAGTTGTAGTGACAGACCATAAGTCCATGTGTATGGGGATGCTATATTTTCAAAATATAATAAATATATTATATAAAAATATTTTAATATATTAAATAACATGGACATTTACGTATTTAAATCACTATCATGCTCTTTTCTTTAGGGTCTGAAAATGTAGCATCTCTGCAGATGATTCTGTGATGTGAAACGTTTAACTTGCTTCCAGCTTTTACTGCCCGTGTAAAAGTGTAGCAGACTGAGACAAGACAGATGGCCGGATCTTCCCACATAGCCAAAAGTAAAGCAACAGTGTCATTGCCTAGCATTTATAAAAATCTCTCTCTTCCCTCTCTCGCGCTCTCTCATACACGCACACACACAGCCAGTTAAATAAGAGAAAAGTGAGATATTCACAGAACATCTTTTGTAAATCCATTAATAGCAAATACAACATATGCAAAAATCTCTCACAAAGCTCTCGAGTGGTTTTCATGTCACCTTTCTATCTGCTTCAGGGGCTGAAAAAATTGTTCCTCAGTTTTAAGACATGGAATAAAGGACAGTGACATAGGCAGAGTTGAAGGTGCACTGAACACAGCAGTATGTCTCTCTAGTTGTTCCACTTCACTGACGTTGGAAAATAGGATAACCGACTGTAAAGTTCTTAAAATATATACATTACGCTTTTATCCAAAGCGACTTACAATTACAACTAGTTTTTTCTCATCTTCTTGCTGACACGTGATATAAAGTATGTTTTGTGTGGGGAGTAAGAACTTCAATGTGATTGGTTAAACTCGATTGCATTTCACATAAATGACATTCATCACATTTCAAACCACCTACAAATGTGGTTTGAATCCAGTCTGAAGCAACTCATGTGTCATAATGACATATGAGATGTAATAAAACCTCCATTTAATTTTTTTATGATGCAATGAAAACATGAAGACACAATCAATATCCATTGCGTAAAAAATCTGATTTGAATGCTTCTGATGCGTGTGGTTTTGTTGGTGGATGGGTGTGTGTCTGTATGCATCATTAAAGCCAGTTAATGGCCATGTTTTGTTGACTTACAAAAAGTGCTGTTCATTCTGGTGGAAAGGACAGTCAGATCTGTCTATCACTTCGTCTCTCTAATCTCCTTCCTTGTCTGTCTTTCTCGATCCCTCCATCTGAGTCTAGACATTTGTTTAAAGTTAAATTGTCTTTTTGTACCTTAATTTCTTTCTCTTTTGCTCTCAATTTCATCTCCCTCTTATTGAATATCTCTCTACGTCATATTTGTCTCCAATTTTCTACTTACATCCCTTATTTCTATTTTACATCTTCAACTCCTGGTCTTGCTTCTTCATTTTTGTCCTACTCTTTAATATTTTCCCTCACAAATTTGATTCAAATGTCATTTATCCATGTCTCCAAGTATTGTGTGTTCAGTAAAAGTGCATTTAGTCAGAATGAACATTTTTTTCTGTGTCTCCATGTCCAGAACTATAGTCTGTCAGTGAAGGCACCACCTCAGCTGAAATCCCACATAAATGATACATAGACATCTTAATGGGTAAGTTGGGCAAAAGCACACTGCAAAGTAATTTTTCCACGGCAAGTAACAGGACAGACGTAAGCGAGGAAGTGCGTATTTTTGTGTGTGTGTGCATTGAGGTGGGGTGTCAATATTTCTGTGGCTGTCTTTACCCTAACCCTTAAATGAGGCTTCAGGTGATAAAACACTTGATTCTGCTTCTGAACCCAGGGACATTCAATATATTTACATTACATTCATTCATATATAAATATAGTTTTCATTGCTTCCATAGTGGATTAAGATTTCCCACCCAAATCCATGGGATCTATATCATTCATATTGGCTGCCATGTTTGCTCTTTGCTTCCTTTACATTGTTTCAGAGCTGTATTAAGTTAAAGATAATGCAAATATAACTACTTCACATCAAAAGAACTTAAACTGGCTAAATGGGCTGCTTTTCGTTTGTGAATTAGCCAAAGATTACATCTGAAAAACAGACTTAATTTTCAGCTTTTTTTCAGATAAGGAATAATGGATAATGTGACAAGTAAAGAGTAAAGACTAATAAAGTCAGAGAAGCGAGGAATGAATTTAGAGAGTAATGAAACAAGAAAGGAGAGGGATCCAGAGAAAAGGACAAATAGAGGAAAAGATTGAGACACATTTTGCATGTTTCACACGTTATCATTGGCACAGCTGTCAGTCTGTGTCCTTCACCCTTGTGGAAAATCAAAGGCTGTTAAGCCTGGAATCTCTATCACTGTAACAAATCGCTGTAGTTTCTACAGTAAAATTTTACAGTAACTTCTTGTTATGTCGTTTTACGAAGTTTATCTGTACATCATGGGCCAAATATAATTACAGTAGCTGACAGCATTTTTCCACAATAACACATTGTAAAATTACAGGCAAGTTGTATTCTGACTGTAGATGGTGCATGTTACAGTTAAATACTGTTGATATCGATTGCGTTGCACGAGGCGGTTTGAAAGAGGACCTTGACATGGGAGCAGAGGAACAACAGCCGTGTCCAGCCACTACATAATATGTAAGTTGAATGTTAATTGCCTACAAAATTATTATGGGCTTCAACTTTGTTGGGATGTCATTGTAATAACATTGTTGAGATCTTAATTAAACCAATGCTATTGTTTGCAGTTACTAAAGTGACAACTTACTAAAGTGAATAACTTGAAGTGAATCAATGACATTTGAAATTGAAACGCTAGTATGCAACCCTGCCAGGATGTTTTGTTATGAGAGGAGCAGTTAAGCTTAGTAACATCGCGCTAAAGCTAGCATGCTAACCCTAGCTTTGCTGTAATTATATACAACAAAAAACTGTTAAAAGTATCCTGTAATATACTGTAATTCTTTTTACAGTAATTTCACAGTTCTTTATTGGCAACTTTTTTGCCAGGTAAGACGGAATCAGAACAAAAAACGTTATGACCAGCACAATTATTACGTATGAAGCTTATTCTGTAGATGGCACTGTGTGAGTTCTTATCTTTCAGAGCCTCGTTTGTTTGAACTGAAATAGTTTGAAATGACTTTAATCAAATGTAAGGTTATGACATATTTGACCAAACAAATGTTTGCACGAGTACCGTTATCGATTGCTGTTTTTCCATCACCAGTGCTTGCACATGCCTGTATTTATGTGCAAGAATAAGGGGACATTATCGAATTACGCTCCACTGGGTTTCAGGTGAGCACCATTACACACATTTCTCTAGCTTTCTATTTCTCTCTGTCGCTTCCTTGCATCTCAATCTTTTCCTCTATTTGTCCCTTTCTCTGGATCCCTCTCCTTTCTGGTTTCATTACTCTCTAAATTCATTCCTCTCTTCTCTGATTTTATTTCTCTTTCTCTTTACTCTGACTGAGCTAGTCATGAAAAGGTCCACCATTACTCTCTCTTCTCTCCCTAAATATCCCCCCATCCCACACTCCATCACCTAGGAGGGCAGGAAGGATGGAGGCTGGAGAAGATAGGAATTGGAGAGGAGGATGAGGAATCTGAGGAGAGAGGAGGAGGGGAAGATGAAACATTGCTATGCAAACCAAAGACATGAATCTGCACAGAGCTAGCAGCTTTCTATATGATCTATGGTGAGTTAACAGAAACATGCATGACAACACCTCACACATACAGCAATGTATGAGAGCTTGTTTGTCATCACACAGTAATGACAAACATGTGCCAGTCCATCAGCCGTGGGAGATGAACAGGACGATCTTGTTGGATCTCCTCAGATGTGTTTCGTGGTACATTTAGTCATAAATCTTTTAAAATCTTGACACCTATCTGTTAAAGTTTTTCAAGGCCTAACATGGGTTCAATAACTCTTGTACAAGTTATATTACACTTTTCAAGCAATGAGTTTCTCTACAGGTTTAAAACAAAAGAAGCGGCGATACCGTGGTTTCGACTTGATTCACAGATGTAACATTGTTAAAGAAAAAGTAGCAATGCTGTTCTTCAAAGATTAATATCAAATGATCTAACATATAATTTAGGGTAATTTTATGGTAATCCAGACTAAATTAGCCTGGTTCTTTCCCTCCGAAAATAACTTTTCCTTTTGTTCAGGTCTAGACAAAGGCCATCCAAGCTTTGTTGGCAGGATTATGAGTATTTCTCCCACCAGAGCCTGAATCCCTTCCAAACAAAAGATGACACTGAGGCATCTGTAGATTGTTGTAAGAGACACTGGAAGTGAACAGATCATATCACGTCACCTCTGCTACTCTGTGACGTTTTTCCCAATCGGTTTCTTTTAAGCAAATCACTGTTTTTAAGTGACTTTCACACTTATTTGTTAATTATTTGGGCTTTTGAGTCTTAGCTTATGTGCATCACCGGTCGGCTCTGACAAGAGAATTAATGTAGAGGTTAATATTAGATTTCTAATTTGCTGCTGTCTGTGTGATGTATTTACAAAGCTGCTTTAAATATTGCAACGTTTTGTTGTAAGGTTCTGACATTTCCAGGGAAACTGTCTCACTGTCTACTCTAGGGAGAGAAGATCCAGACAGACAGATGACTCAGTGGGTTTCTTTGAACAATTATTTGCCAATGTGTATTGAAAAGAGTCTAAATGTAGCAGCTGTTAGAGAACATTTAGCAGAGTGCATCCCACATTAGAGGATCACTTAAGATTTCTCATACTACTTCACAGTTGATTTGGTATTGCACTATGAACGTTGAGCGAGAGAGGTCACATGTGGTAAGGTGATGCCAACCCTGCTTTGTTAAACTCATGGTCACTGCTCTAATGGGTTGAGCTTTTAAAAGTGAAATACACACTGCAGAGTCCAGCTAGGCTTCTCTCTATCTGTCTTATTCGCCTTGAGGGAGCTCAGCTCTTTAATTACTGGTAAATATTACATGAACTTGTGAAGATGTAGAGCTCACTCCCTGTTTTTTCAATTTGTGTCTCTGCTTCCCTCTTTGCCTTTTATTGCCATTAAAGCTTACTCTCTTATCGAATTTCTTTGGTGCTTGGTTTTAAAAATCATTATGCAAGACAATATATTTTGATCCTTATGTATTTAAAGAAAACACTACAAAGGCAGAAAACTTACAAAATGGAGAGATCAATTGCACTGTGACTCGGTTTGATTACTTGCTTTGCTGAGATCACGCTTTTTTTTGTTTTGGCTTTTACCACTTATATTTGTTTCTGTGGAAACAGTAGTTTTCCTCACTGCTTGGTAATAAAAGCAATTTTCTGAGTCATGAGCAACAACTTCCTCCAAAAATTAAACCAAAATATCCAGGATACAGGTGCTGTCATCTTGCACAGTTTTTCATTTGGAGTCAGAGTCCAAATGACCAATAGTCAGTCTCAGCTGTCAATCATGACATCTTACCCTGTTTTTACAAACTGAAATCAAACCCAATCAAAAGTGAACACTTGAACATACAACAATGTTATGAATAATAACTTAAAATTAGAGAAACCATCTTTATAAACAATGTATTTGACTTGACTTGATTTTTTTTTATTTAGACCATATCCAATTCACTAACATGGAGGAGGTGTGGTTTATGACCTATGCTGTAGCCAGCCTCTGGGGAGCAATCCAGATTTTTTTGGCTTCACTTTTGTGGAGCTGTTATGTTGTTCATATTTTTATACATTCATTGGTTATGAACAACACATTTAGGGTTGTTCATGTTGCTGCATGCTGACATCTGCCCATTCGTCATATTATGAGTATTCTTAATCATCGATTATTATTGTTATGGGACCCGATTAAGGACAAACGTGTCTCATTTTCAACCCTCTGGTCTCCCAATGTGATATGCTACATATTAGCAAGTGAAGGATTTCAAACCATTACTGACAAACTTTTGAAAGCACTACTTTGAAGAGGTTCCACACTCAAACGTCTCATCCGCTTTTCCTCCTCGGAGTCATTTCCTACTCATCCTGCTTATCCTGAACCTCTGCATCCAAACAAATACATTTCAACGAGCACGTAGTTCCACCCGCCCTGCAACATCCATCTGTCATGGGACAGAGACAGCATCTTGCCCCTCAGTACACAGATCGGCCACAACATTTACCTGGTCAGGTTTTAGGGGTGGTTGGTGTATTATCCAGGGTAGTATCACATAACTGCACTTTGTGTCTTCAGATTGTGGTGAAAATTAAAATTTTAAATAGTCACTCCCATTCTTCAATGATACTGAAAACCTCTGGCAACACCTCCCTCATATCCTGGCATAAAGAGTTTATCTGTGGTGGCCTTTTGACATACTTCTTGTAAGGGTCCTGAGGATGACTGATGAGAAGTAGGTGGTCAGGTGGCCTCCACTGTTTCACTTTGGATGCAGCAGCAGGAGGAGGAGTAACTGTTTTTTAAGTTGGCAAACATGGAATTTTTGTTATTTGTTGTGCACATAGAGTGCTCAATGCTCATGGGTTTGTAAGACAGAAAAAAGTACAGTTGCAGTGGTCAAACATTCAACGACATTTTACAACTCAACCTTGAGAATGATTACGGTTTGCTCAAATATATTCTCCTCTGGAAAATAATTTTATCCAAATTATTTCAACGCACTGCTTCCTGGCAATCCTGAAAATGTTTCCAACCAACTTTGTAACAATTCGCCTTGTTTAGGAAAAAGGGGAAAATTACTACGCTATTTTAAAAGGAGCACGATAAACAATAAACAAATAATATTCTATAAGACCGATAACCTTGTCATCGGCCCCACCACATATGAAATAATATATATATAAATGAAATAAACCCAGATATGTTGCATACAATTGTCTGTATTGACAAAAAACCCAATCATACACACGTACCCCCTGGACGTGTGCCCGCAAACAAAGACGAAAATGTGAACATAACCACACAATTTACACAAATCCCATACATCAATATTTCCCCAACCCCAGGTTCATACAGTCCCTGAATCCCCAAACAACGTCCCAAAGCAAAAATGTATGCAGTTGTGGCGTGGTGAGATGCCGCAAACAATACCAAAAATGGTCCACGCTATCCTCACCACCTCTGAGCGCCCAGAAAAATAGTTCAGTCCTCGCGGTAATCCTTGAAAGTGTCACCCAGGCAAACAATCCCGTTTTTGGAAGTAATCCCATGTAGGTCTTCAGGACTGCAGTTGACTCGAACGTGGCTGGTCCTCTGCCGGCCCGCATACCCAAAACAACCCCCCTGCCGAGCCGTCACTTCCCCTCATTTATCACATTTGGATGTTAAAGAAACCAATACATACACAATAACACATTCAATAAACAAATGCATACGGAGATCCCTTCCCTTATCCTTATACTTTAAGGCCTCTGACAGTTTGGCTATGTACAGAATTTATAAAACATGTAGGTAAGAAGGCGCAGATTTATCTGTCCTCCCTAACATATTTCCTGTACATAAAGTGAACTTAGGTGACCTTTACAACTTTAGTGACCAGATGAGGTTTTCTAATGATGTAATGAAGATGTGTACCAAATACATTGATGCTTAACATGTCAGTAAAATGTTCACAGAGAATTACTTTGTTTTCCACCAGAATAACTGATCTCACACTACAGTATCCACTTTTAGGGATGCCAGCATTATTTAACTTTATGATCATATTTTAACACTGAGGTTAGTGAAAGATTCTCGTACACACACAAACACTGGTTGTGAGTTTATTATGTCTGTCTATAATTAGCGGTGGGTTGGAGAGGAAGCCGTCTTGCCTCTGTCTGTCATGTTATCAGATGACTGACCACCTGACAGTCACTATGATTTATCAGCCGGATATTACATTTCCATAATTCCACTCTGACTCTCTTTGCTGCTTTCTCTCACCTCATCATCTGTCTTTCTCTGTCTTCCTCATACTTCATTTCATTTTAATACTGGGTAATCACAAAGCTCTCTTTTCCCTGCTGGCTCACCACTGGGAGGTCAGAGGTCAATCTATAGTTGGTAGGGTTCAGTGCCTTGCATGAAAACATAATAGGGCTGATGCCCAAGGTTGTGTATTGTGTTGTGCAATATATGTAAAATTTCATAGTTTGAGCTTTGGTGAAAAGGTTGTTCCTGGTTTCTGGTGATCGACTGGTAACCATAAATACCAAGATTACAAATTAACCTTTTTATATAAATTATAAATATGTATGAATTATATTAGTCATCATATTACACTTATTAATTTGTATTGTATTTTTGGGGAAATTCAATGGGTTGAAATGTTGAATATACATTTTTTAACATTAAGAGTAGATAACGAATGCATGTATCCTGTAACCTCTTTAGCTATTTGTTGGCCTCATTTGTGCTGATGTGAAAGACGTGAACTGAGCTTCAGAGCAGGCTAAACATCTGGTGGAAAGCCAGCTGAAAAGGAGGGTCTCAATCAAAGAAATGAAAGTCAGATTTAGCTTTTGTGCTCTGAGCTGTTGGAACAGTCTGCCAGAGGATTAGAGAGCAGCAGGAAATGGTAAAATTTCTAACGCAAACTTAAAACCTACCCCTTCAGTCTTGCTTTTGACTAAGAATGGTCTTAGTCACTTTTATTTACTATATATGTTTAATCTCTACTTTTATTCAACTTTATTATTTTTATACTTTTTATTTTATTTTAGTATCTTAATTGTGTTACTTTACACTTGTTTACCACTCTCACCATCACTTTAGCCATTTTATTATTTATTTAATCTCCATTTCAGTGTGTGTATTAGTCTCAAATATCATAGGAGAAGCTCTAAAATGAGTAGGCTACAATGTATTAAGCAGGCATTGTTAGAGATGCTGGCTGTCTATGAGCTAATTCAAAGAAGACCGGTGTGTGTGCGTGATTATAGCATTTTTGTGCATCCATATGTGCCTCTTAATGACAGTGTGTGCGTCAGTTTAAGGTTGGAGTCAGATTAATGAAGTGTGAAACTTGGAAGAGGCTAAATGAACACACACTGTTTACAATTTCCTGTGGCAAGTCATATTGCACCGTGCTTTATTAGACAATATGACGACTTCAGGCCTGAAAACTGTCTCTCAATAACTGTCAATTAAATAGTGAAGCAAGAGAGAGAGCAAGGAGCTGTCTATGCTGTGTTCACTGTGCAGTTTCTTTCTCCATCTCAGATCTTACAGTAACAAAATTGCAATCATGCCCTTTCACAATGATGCTGTCATATCATTTTTTACAATATGATGAGCAATATATGATGTCAATTTCTGACTTCAAAGTGAAGTCATGATGATGTTCCCACCATTTGATAAAAAGAGTTTTCGATCTATATAAGCTTTAGGTCATATCTATAGATCCTGAAGAATGTCCCTGTAACACAAAGTGTATTAGATATGCAGAGAGCAATGGAAAACCACTAGGAGCAACTCTGCAAAATCAACATGCATACCAAGACATCATGTGACCAGAGGCGCCGCTTGTGAACAAGAGGGCAGGCAAATGGTTGGGGCCCCAGGCCATGAGGGGGCCCCGGAGGGCTGACGGACTTTACTCCACATCAATCTGGAAGTGAGAAAAAAGAAGAGAAAATGAGATGAGGAAAAAAGAAAGCAACAAGTGAAGCAGATAATGACAATTGACTATAACAGTGTAACTGAATGCTGTTATTAGCATTGAATATTGTTTTTAAGTTATTGTTTATAATGTATATTTATTTATTGTGCCAACTTATGTCTGCCAATGTAAACACTGGCTCTTTTTCATTTTTTATTCTTTATAATTATATTTAGGAAATAATTAATGTTCTTTGTTTTTGTTCATTTTTTTAAATCTACCTATGTAAGTGAAAAATCTTAAAATTAAAAATAGTGTTTACACTTCCTACCCTTCCTTGGTGTACGATTATTTATAACATAATGTTGAGGAATGCTGTTTGAGGGGGCCCCGGGGAATTTTTGCTGAAGGCCCCAATAGACTCTAGAACTGATGGTGACCAGTGTGTTGAGGATCTGAAGCTGGGTTGACACACTCAGACATAGACAGGGTAACTAAAACTGAATGACATGAAACACAAAATACCTGAACAGTGACCAGTTAGTTACCTGATGTTCATGCAGAGAATACAATATCGGGAAATGGATATTGAGAAAAGGCTCATTTTGAGCCCAATAGGCTACTTCTGTTGAAGCCCTAATTCATTTAACTGCAGGCAAAATGAGTGAGGCTTGTTAAACTGGGAGTATTTGTTCGGCAGGAGCTCCCTTTCTCAGCGATTCAGAGGTTAGTCTCTCTCGAGAATTTCTCGAGGAACATTGCATTGGTCTTGTGACAAGCATCAGCATTCAGAAATTGAAACTGGACACAAAAATTTGGCACTTGGTGAAAAATATGTAATATCATTCTTTGTTGAAGGACTTGCAAGATATTGGAATGTTATGTCAAATTATTCAACAAGATGTATTATAGTATTCATTAAATACTAGGTATATAGGTTAGAAAACAAATGGACCAGAGCCTGACTGAGGAAAAAAGACAAACTACTGTCTTAGCCATTTAAAGTATATATCTGACAACCCCAATGTCCTTCATACAAAAGCCAAAATGACATTAGGGCCATACCACACAATGTTTGAAATGTTTAAAAATGAATACATTGAAAAAGTAATTATTACGTATGTCTCTCCTTTTTGAACCACATCAAAATTATATAATTATCTTTATAGGACCTCACAAATAAGATATCAATATAGAAAATATCTAAGACATAAACTCATACAATAGGAGTTTATTAAAGCCTTAAGAAGCAAACATTATGATAAATAAAATATAATATATTCCTAAAAAATTACCAAAGCTCAAACTATGACAACTTGTCATGTTTATGGTACTCTCAAAAGCAGACCAAATGGCAAGGCAGGTTTAGTGGGTGGAACATAATAAAGTAAGCAGGCAAATGGGCTAACTGAAAGCCCAGACACAAAACACTACAGAAAGTTACATTTAATTTATTATCTTAACTTTCATTTGTTTAATCTTTTGTACATCAATCAATCAAATTGTATTTGTATAGCCCATATTCACAAATCACAATTTGTCTAAGGGCTTAACAAGGTGTGATATCCCAAGAGTAAGTAAAAACTACTACAAAAAAACATTTTAACGGGGGTGTCACAGCCCGGCTCAAGGATTGTGACAAGGAGGGAGATGACACGAGTGGACTGTTGCTCTTTCAGGTTTTTATTAACAAATTAAATTATACTCAACACAACGTGCGTCCACGAACAAAAACAGAACAGGATGCTGCAGTCAGGAGTCAGGGAGATCCAACCTCGTCCCGCCAAGAGCGCAAGACCCCGAGATGAACGTGGCAAGGCTTTTTAAAGGGCCCAGCACACCTGGCCGAGGTGTGCACTGATTCACACTGACGTCACCTCCACCTACAGCTCAGGGGAAAAGAGAACAGGGACACCTAGTGTCCAGGCAAGGGTGGAAGGGGTCGTCACAGGGGACAGAAGTGCAATAGATGCCACGTGTAACGGAGAACATTGAGTATTTACAACATATAAATAGCAGTGAGGTGACATTATGGATATTCAGACTATAATTCCATTATTGGAGACCTGACTTGTAACTAACTAACAGTTTTTATTTGAGGAAATGTGATCATTGTGTTGTTCTCATTGTTATACAAAGGCAGAGTGCAGTATGTGCACTGCTTGACTATTATGTAGATTTTATGGCAATGATTTTTAGATTAAATTATCAACCTAAACCTAGATGTAAGTTTTCCAGCCAGCCTGAGAACTTAAAAAAAAAAAATTCTCAACCTCACTGCCTTATTGGTGAAGTCTCTGTGTTTGTAGGTCGGACGGTAGTTTCATTGCTCATTTGAAGTTGGATTGTATTCTTCCTCCACCGAATGACTGGTCAAATTTAGATTATAAGTCATCTCACTGTGTTTTCACATAATTCTCATTTGAAGCCAAAATATAAGGTAACAATACAGAACAGATATAAAACCTGAAAATGATAAGACTTAATAAGACCCAATCTTTGCTTGAACTTCATTCTTTCTTCCCCTACTGCATCTTGGTTACTGCTACATAGAATCATATTGACGAAGTGGGTTTGTATGCACTAAATCATGCAAGACACTGAACCCTAATTTGCCTCTGACGGCTATACAGGAAGTGTATGAATTGTGTGTGATAGCTTCATGAACGTGTGTGAGGGTGAAGTGTAAAGTGCTTTGAGTCGTCATTAACTCTAGAAAAATGGCTGCTCAAATACAGTCCATTTATCATTTAATAAGTGGCAGATCTTTAGAGCACTACCCAGCGTACATCCCCTATTAAATGATGTCCAGCAGGAGTATGTGCTGTGCTCTACACAGTCTTTTAACAAAAAGCCATTAGGAGTTCCATATGGGTGTAAAAGCTGAATATCGTGAAGACACTCTGAAAGTTTAGTAAATCAGGCCGATGGAAATGTATGTTTTCATACTACCAATGGGATTTTAATAGAATTGGCAACACATCTGTCCGGTTAAAACTTTCTCTCTTATAGTTAGTGTCGCTTACAGTCAAGAAGATATCACACTTCTTGATTATTATTATTAGCAGCAGCAGCATCTATTATTACTTTTCCCTCTCTCCCTCCTTTCCACCCTCCTGTCCCCCATTTGCTCTGCCCGCCCAAACCAGTCAGGGCTAATGGCAGTCCACACTGAGTCAGGTTCTGCCAGAGGTTTTCTCCTCAAGGGCTTTTTTTGTTGTGGGAATTGTTGGGTTTTTCTATAATCTTTATAAAATCTCAACCCTATTATGTAAAGTGCCTTGAGATAATGTAGATATTGTATGTTGTGATTTTGCACATAAAAATTTTACTGAATTAAAATTACTAGGAATTTATGTGACAAAATAGCCATGTGGGTTAACTAACACAATTACTACCATGCAGATTTAATATGGGGTCCATACAGATTGAAGCCATGTAGATGACTGACCAACACCACTGACCACTTCAAGGTTTATTTGAGTTTGATCACCATGACCTGTTATAAGATTGTGATGGAGCGTTTCTATTTTAACCTGTGCACCTTTTCTCGCACTTACGGTAGTCTTATTTTAACCTGCGCAGCTTTTTCCCTCTTTATTTTGACAGCTTAATGTAGATTGATATATTCCTTTTCCTTTAATGGACCAAGCTCTTTCACTAATTATATTTTGGAGAGATATGGGACTGTAAAAGGAAGATTAGCAGTTCAAACTGGGCTATTTATTGTTGTTGAATAATGCCTCTCAGTGCATATTTAGTTTTTTTTATTTTATTTTTGATAAATTGATTATTATATTAATCAAGTAATAAAAATTATCGTTAGATTAATTGATAAAGAAATAATCGATAGGTGCAGCCCTATTTTTGAGTGCCACTTGTTGCAGCAGAAAGAAGTTACATTTCCTCCTATCAATCCTACAGACTTCAGTCATGCTTGCTTTAAATGACAACAGTGACACAGAATATGAACAAGGAAAGGGTTTAGGGTTAGGGGGCTTTAACCATGTGATGACTTGATCCTACCTAGCATTCGATTCAAAACCAAACCTTGGAAATCCACCAACACTGAGGTTAGGATCCTCTACAAGGTAAGGAGGGATTGTCACCTAAAAGCTGCATTAACTCATGGATATCTACAGAATACTTATATTTTGTTCATTTCTGAACAAAGCCAGGACAGCAGCTTTAAAACGGTGTGCTCCGCCAATTGGGCAAGGCAAGCTTGTGTTGGATAACCTGGGAGCAGTAGCAGCTGGGAAATTCTAGTGTCCAGATGGCCAGTCTGCCATCTGGACATTTTATTTAAACAATCAAGTTGCCTCTTTGGAAATCCAAGCAATTCTCACTCAAGAACCAACCATATTTCACCTTAAAATATTGTATCCAACCAGATGTACTGGGTTGTAACACCTTTTGGTGCTAATGTTAATAAGACAGAAAGGAACATCCTTATGTATCAAATAACGTGTGTCCCTTTGACTTAAGCACATTTAGAATTTGTGCAACTTTCAATAGCAAAGTGTAAAATTGGTCTTTACAACCTTGGGCTGTCTTTATATTTGATGTTGTACTGACCTTTAGATTGCCGACCGTAATCACATTACTTTACATTACATATTAATTTAGCTGACGCTTTTATCCAAAGCGACTTACAAAAGTGCACTCAACCATGAGGGTATAAACCCAGAACAACAAGAATCAAGTAAGTACAATTTTCTTCAACAGAGCCAAACTACAATGTGCTACATGTAAGTGCCATATAAGTGCAACTATTTTTTTTTTTTATCCAAGCGGAAGATGTGTAGACTTTCTGCTGTCCTGATGTCAATGAGGAGCTCGTTCCACCATTTAGGAGCCAGGACAGCAAACAGTCGTGATTTTGTTGAGTGGTTAGCTCGCAGTGAGGGAGCAAGTGTGAGTAAATATCAACAAACGCAGCTTTTCAAACATTTGAAGGTACACCATTTTGCCAGCATTGTAAAGAAAATATTGTATATTATATTTGTGTTCATATTGATGTGTTGGAAACATGGGCGGTTGAGGCTGGTTCGTTCCCCGTCTTCGCCATTCCATATGCCAAAGTTCCCTCGGGCAAATTGCACCTGACAACTGTGTATGATGGAGAAACTGCTGCACATAGATGCACTGTTTGAATGTATGTGTGAATGGGATGGCAAACATGTACTGTAAAGCCCTTTGAGGGGTCATCAAGACAAGAGAAGTGCTATATAAATCCAGGCCATTTAATTTAAAAAAAACATTTATCCCTGTAGCTCAACTCCTGCTACACCTAGATGTCACAAAGCCAGTAGGTAATTTTATTTATTTCTTGTACCAGCTGTGTCAAGTAAAGCACATAAATATTAGACTTCTGAATATGAATGAGTATATTCAGTAAAAATGAATTTGTGGGCAGACAAAGTATAAGCCACTCAAATCTGCTCCCGCTTACATGATTACCTGGTTGATTAGAAGAGAAGCAGAATCAAATGGCTCAATTACACCTTTAACTGCTTTATAACAATTTTGTGCAACATGGAAACAGCCCGCTATAATAATCCTGCATCATTTATCCTGCTAGTGATTCACCTTGGCACTGAACTGCGATCACATCCTATATTTCTTAAGGCTACAGTGGCAAGCTGAACTGACTGGATGTCCTAAGTGGAATTGAACGCCTTGGGCTCAGACGAGTGAGAGCTCATTCACCAAATACCACTCAATAATACAAATGACAGTTTAGGTCAGTCTGAGTTTCTCTATGGACGTAAGGGACTAAGTGCAGTTGTGACCTTTTGTGAAGAAAATCATTGTTGCTTTCTTGCTGAGAGTTGGATGAGAAAATCAATAACAATCTTGTGTCTGCACGCTAAATATGAAGCTGCAATCACCAGCTGCTTAGCTTAGCACGAAGACTGGGTACAGCTAACCTGCCTCTGTCTGAAGGTGATATATCTGCATACAACCACTTCTACTGTTTACTAACCAACACATTATACCTCAAGTTCATTTCACCCCTTGGCCCTAGCCCTTAGCCCAGGGGTGGGCAATTATTTTTTCCATGGGGCCACATGAGAAACAGAAAATATTGTGGGGGGCCAGGCCAAAGGCTGAACTCAATTCTGCATAATATTAATTATATTTCTTTATAAAAGCAGTATATAGCATTGTTTTGACAAGCTGGTAAGACTGGTAAGAGTACTGCATGTTATGATTAAGCAATGAAAAAGCGAGGTTGCCTTACAAAAAATGTCATTTATTCAATAAAATTTCCCAAAACAATGGTAAACAAAAACAGTAATAGAAATAGTGTCATTTTCAGGCACATTCACCCCAAAACACATTTTGAGTTCCATATACTGTTGGAAAGAGGTTCTTAGCTTTCTAAAGACACCGCAATATTGTCTTTGTACTCCAAATAGTAAGCAAGATACATCATATTATAACGATTGTCACTGAACTGTGATTTTGAGAAAAAGGCCTCCAAAGAAAGTGTCCCAGTTCACTGCTAGTTGGTGCCTTTACATGCCAGCATTTCTAGTCTAACCACCTCATTTGATTTTTTTCAGTTCAGTGAGAGAAATCTAGTCTCTGTTGGGCTTTCACAAGTGCATCAAAGTCAGGTTGAATGTCTGAGGTGGAGATGTGAAGCACAGCTGCCAGATGATCATCAGTGAGAGAGGATCTATACCTGGATTTAGTAAACTTCATCACTGAGAATGTTTTTTCACATATGTAGGTAGAGCCAAAGAGAACCAACATCTTCTGAGCATGTCTCCTTATGTTTGGAAAGTTCTCCTCCTTGAGAGAAGAGTAAAAATCCAGCAGTGATCCTGACTTAAAATGCTCTGCCAGTACCGCATCAGACTGCAGGTCAATGAGTTCCAGCTGAACATCACTGGGTGCATTATCCACACTACAGGTAAAGGGAGAGGAAATCATGTGCATTTCATCCTCGATCATTCTGAGATCTTCAAATCGCCTTGAAAACTCACCATGCAGTGCTCCTAGCATGGATGAGTACCTGCAAAGGTGATCAGCTGATGGTGTGACTTCTTTCAGGGTTTGCATGTGAGTGAGATTGTTGCTCTCCAGTTGGCTTGAAAGAAACTGCAACTTTCTCATGAAAGCCTTCACCAGGCTGTGCATTCCATGAACAAATAGGCACTTGCCTTTGCAGTTTGGTGTTCAGTTCATTCATCAGTGCAGTCACATCAACAGCAAATGCAAAATCTGCCATCCAGTCCTCATCTGAGAGCTCTTTTTAGCATTTTGCCCAGGCTGAGCCATCTGACAGCTGTGTGGTAGCCTATGTCACCATGTTCAGTCTCATGCTCCTCCAAAAGTGAAACAAACTGTCTATGGTTCAATGCTCGTGCCCTGATGAAGTTAACTATTTTAGTGACAACATCAATAACATGGTAAATTTTTAGCACTGACTTGCACGACCCATGCTGATGTATTATACAATGCAAAAATACCAATTTCTGATCTGGGTCGATTTCAGTCACTTTATCTTGCATACGTTTCAAAAGTCCGACATTTTTCCCGGTCAGACTTGGACAGCTGTCCATTGTGACACCTGCCAGTCTGTCCCATTTCAGACCCAGCGTGTTCATGCATGCATCTACCTCCATGAATAGATCGCTCCCTGTCGTTGTCCCTTTCATTGACCGCAGTGCTGCCAGCTCCTCCGTAATCTTGAAGTCCTTTATCCCACGGACGAATACGAGTAACTGGGCTGTGTCACGGACATCGCAGCTCTCGTCCAAAGCCAAGGAAAAAAAGGCAAAACTTGCCACTTCACGTTGCAGCTGAAGCTCCAGATTCCCCGCAATGTCCTCGATCCTTCTCGTCATAGTTCGCCTGGACTTGCTCAAATGCTTCTTTTTTTTCAGGGCATATTAGTGCTGCAGATTCCACCAAGCACTCTTTGACAAACTCCCCCTCCGAGAATGGCTTACTGTTTTTAGCGATTTTGTGGGATATCACAAAGCTGGTCTTGGTTGCTGCATCCCTGGATGTGTGAAGCTTGGTAAAAAAGCCTTGCTGCTTTTGTAGCTTAGCTAGCAAAGCTTCCGATGTCCCTGCCTTTTCAGCATCAGTCAAGCTTTTGTATTTCTCCGCGTGCTTCGTCTTGTAATGCCGACTCAAATTGAAATCCTTAAACACGGCGATCTGCTCTCCGCAAACTAAACACACGGCTTTACCTCCGACTTCAGTAAAAAAATACTTAGCAGTCCATTTTTTGTTGAAAACCCTGCATTCGGTGTCTACCTTTCTTTTTTTAGCATGAGCAAACATTTTTGAGGGCTAAAGTCGTCTTGTGAGTTGTGACTGCTCGTACACTTGATTCAATCATGCGCACGTATTTGATTTACGTTTTGCGTCATTACGTGAATAAAACACTTCAAAATAAAAGCACTGCAGCTTTAGTCCATGCATGAGGTAAAAATCGAAAAAAATGTTTACTTTGTAATTTCCAATCAACCTCACACGGGCTGGTCACGGACAGCCAAAGGGCCGGATGTGGCCCGCGGGCCGTACAATGCCCACCCCTGCCTTAGCCCTTCCCCTTCGTTTTGCCCGTTCACGTATAGGGGTAGGCTGTCCTAATACCTGTTGGGATGAAGGGGTAGGGCCAAGTGTTAGGGCTGTATAGCCTCCGAAATGAGGATTTTTCAGACCCACACATCAAACCAAAGGGTACCTGGAATGCCTTGGGAATCACCGGCAAGCTGGGAGAGAAACCCACAAATGTAGTATTTTCTCCATTAATAAGGATTAAAAAATTACGCGAATGATTGTTATATCTTAGTTTAATATCGTTTCAATATATTATGGTCATTTCTTTCACAACAACCTCAAAAAAAGATATCGCGAGCATGCTAGCTTTAGAATGCTAGCGATCTTTTTGTTTGCATGATAATCTCGTATTTTCACATAATTTCATATTGCATCCCCCCTTTGAAGACACACAATGCACTTGATTGAACCCGCGTATAGCAGCAATGTTACTGTACTGCTCCACTAATAACAAAGCATTTCGGTAGGGTTGCATACTGACCACTGCTAGCAGCATGAAGCTGTGTGGTTTTGATTTATACGTTAAAAATGCAGAGCATCGAAGCTTTTCAGTTTCAAATGTCATTGATTCCCCTGCATTAGCATAGATGTTATTAGGCTATTAATGGTTTGTCACTTTAGTAACTGCAAACAATAACATTGGTTTATTTAAGATCTCAACAATGTTTTTACAATGACATCCCCGGCAACTTTTTGTCTCGTCTGTTAACATCGACGATTGCTGACGATGTAACGGCTTCTTGAAGGGCTGTCCCAATTCGTAGGGGAAGATTTCAACAACTACCCTTTGTGACTCCGTTTCAATGGGCAAGATAACCCTCGAAAAACAAGGCATAGGGGTAGGGAGAAGGGGTCAAATGGGATTGGGCCTAAGAGTTGATTATAAATCTTTAGTGGCACTGTTAAGTGGATTCTTACATTTGGACAGAACTAGCCTGGCTCGTTCTCAATATTTACCATCATCATGCTAGGCTAACTGGCTTCTGTCTATAAGCATACTTTTTTCTGTTTGTCAGGTTTGGTTAAGCAGGTGGACCCAGAAGCAGAGCTTTAAACAAAAAGTGTCCTTTTAATAGGAAAATGTCTAACTGAAAAAACAACAAACAAAGGAATCTCAAAAAAAGTCTAAACTGAAAAACAACTAAGAGCATGGGGGAAAACACCAGGACTAATTACTACAACAGAGAGGATGCAGAGGACGCGAGCACAGGAGACAAGGCATACGAAAAGCACAGGAGCCGAGGCATAGACGACAGGCATTACGACAACGAACCGACAAAGACAAAGGTAAGCACACAGACTTATATACACACAGGGAAGGCCGGGGCAATTGAACACAGGTGGAACACATGAGGACTGGTGCAGACAATCACAAAGACAGGAAGTGAAGAAAGAAAACACACTAGGAGCAGAGCCTACAAAATAAAACAGGGAACAGAACACAGGGTGTGGGAAAACATGAGACACCGAAACAACTCATATACAAACATAAACACAAGGATATACATGAAACACAAGGTAATAATTAAACTGAAAACACTCTTGATAAAGAGGTGGAAAATAAACACTCAAAAGACAAAACCATTACACTGTTGGGATATTCTATCTATCCGGTAACTCTTGGTGAGTAAAACTAAATAAGAGTATTTCCCCAAATGTGAACCTATATATTTGATTTTGCAGCCTGGATCTGATACAAATGAGCCCATAGATGGGAATGTTTTGGTTTCCATTATACATGTAACATTTTTTCCCCCTATTTCAGTGGTGTTACTAGGTACTATGGTCAGTAAGTCTTTGCCTTAGCAGCGACAGTGGTTTATCACAACAGGCTGTTGTTAAGTTAGAGTCCCTTAGCAAAACCCTTGAGTCCATCTGCTGCTTGGCTAGTGAAGACACAGTTCCACTTATTGCCCAAAACCATATTCTCAGTGGGGGTTAGTGGATTAATTATGATGCACAAACTGGAAATATGTTTAGTTCCTTTGGCAGAGTACAACCGTGACCGTAACATTTTTCTCTTTCTTTTATTTTTAACATTAATGTGCAACTTGTATCCACCAACGAAACTGGAAGACAGCAAGTTACAACCTGCACGGGTTGTGTTCATCTGTTTGACGGCAAATATTCAACTTGCTGGTCATGTTTGCCCTTTGTAACATAACTATAACATGCCCAAGACATCTGGGTCACATTTTTGGAATCTCTGTACAACTCAATGTTATTTTAGCTTGTGTCTGGCATGATATACAAAAGTGCTTCATTGGGTCATCAGCCGTGGCATACTTGAATACAGTACTTCACAATGCCAATGTTAATGTTGTAAATTACATCTTTGGATTTTTTGGCGATGACAAATCAAAATGTCTGATGTGAAAAAAAGCCAGTGTGACGGTGCAGCCATTGTGTCATTGTTAAAGGTACAGAGTAATAAATGGTTAAAGTAATTTTCTTGTGCAAACTCACCCCCCTCACATGTTAAAGAAGACCATTACAGGGCGAATATAATGCTCACAGAGGTTAATATCCTGTATACACCCTTTTCATGTAGATGGACAGACCAAGCAGTGGGAGTCAATATTACATCAAGAACCTTTCATAATCTCTCACTGGCTTCCCACCTAGAAACCTGTTTGTGTGAATATAGTGAGATGTATCTCTGCTGAGGCATGAAGATTTTATCCAGGCACCACCTGTACATCCAATATGTGTACTGTTGTCCTATAGTTACTGTAATAACACTAATGTATCAACATGACAGCAGTGATGCTTTAGTATAAGTGTAAAATGTTACACAGGCTGTAGCACATTCAAACTTTATACAAAGGTCAAAGTAAGTACAAGTCCAGGTGGCAGGAAATATTAAGGACAGGAAATATTTAAATGTATAAACTTATCAATCATGTCTGTCTGTCCCTCTCATTTCCTGTTTCCACACTAACCCTAACCCTACTCTGTCATTACCATCACACTAACCGTTAGTGAAACAAAGAAAACTTGTTCTACGTTGTAGCACTGACGGGCCCGAGCACACGCATTTCGAAGCCTGTTGCGGTCGGTGGAGAGAGCGATCAATGACCAAGCGCACTTCTCCGCGTTGCATGCGTTTTGCGCACTGCGGCAAGGACAAACGCTTAACAACTTATTTATCACACTGATCAGTAGGTGGCACTATGACCCTAAACTAATATTAATATATGGAGCTGTTCAGGTCAGGATTGTGATCATAGGTCAGTAGTTCGGAGCCGGTTGGATAGTGCAGAGTAGATTTACAAAGTACTTCCTGTTTCATGGCGAATCAGTAGGTGGCGCTATGACACTGAGGAAATATTGACACATAGAGCTGTTCAGGCTTGGTCTCTGATCATGAGACAGCAGTTTGGCGGTGATAGGACAATGCACACCGGAGTTATGGAGCAATTCTGAGGCAGCAGTGGGGCAAGCAAAGGGAGTGATGGGAAATTTTCTCTGCTTAAATAGACCGCCTTATAGGATGGGTGTGTATTAAAGATGATTGTGGAGAGTGAGGTGTGTCACATGATTGGAGAAGCGCAGCTCGAGTTGTCTGCCTGAACTAGCTCGCAAGCATTGCTCCATTAAATGAGAAGAAACAGCACTCTTTTAGTCAAATTCCCTGTATCGACATACATACTTCTCCCATGAAACTGATTCTGATTCCTCAAATCCGTCCTTCAACCACATTCCAATGTTGATTGTTGGATTCAGATTCAGTGACTGCAGAGTCAGCTGAAGTACACTGAACTCTTTGCCCTGTTCTTGAGACAGCTTTTTCTTTCCTGCATGGTGCAATATCATGCTGGAGGTCGCCATTGTAATCTGGTAAACTGTGGCCTTAAGAGGATGCACATGGTCAGCTCCTAAATTATGTTATTCATGTTATGTATAACTGTCCTGTGTTGCTTAGCCTGTGCTCACTCCAGCCTCAGATTTCTGTTGCTGGCTGAAAGGAGTGGAGCAGGATGTGGTCATTAGCCCAACCATCTCAATATTGGATGTTTTACAATCTGTTCACACAAGAACACATTCTTTTTCATGTTTGATGTGAATATTAACTGATGCTCCAGACCTGTATCTGCAGGATTTTATGCTTTGCACTTCTTCCACATGATTTGCTGACTGGATAATGGCATAATTTAGAAGGCATGCGAATCGGTGAAGGTTCTCAGTCATTCAGGTCATGGTACCTTCAGGAGTTTGTACATAGGCAACTAGAATCGGTTGTCTTTCTTGAAGACATTTCACCTCTCATCCAAGCGGCTTCTTCAGTTCTAACTGACTAGTGGAAGGCATTGAACTTATGTGGATATTGAGAGTCATTATATTAAACTTGAAACCTCCCACTAGTCTATATAAAATAGGCTAACAGTTATAAAATGTATGTGTATAAAATGGATTCATATTGGGTTTAAATCAATTCAAATTTCTTCCTCCGGCTGTTGATTCAAAAGGTCAAATCTAATGTAGCTTAGATGAAGCGTGAGATTGACAGCTGGATTGGGGCGATGTTGGAATGCAGGCGCTGTACCAGACCATATAGGTGATGAACGGGCAAAGCTCTTGATTTACCAGTTGGTCTTCATTACAACCCTCACCTCACCTCATGAGCTTTTGGTTGTTACAAAAAGAGCAAGATCATGGAGCTTTTTTCCTATCTTTATTCAAGAGCGTGGTCTTTTAGTTTGAGTGCATGACTTGTTGAATTTATGTTCAGATTGTGTATGACTTTCCATCAAAACCCTGCCCTTGCACTCAAATAGCCCCTGTTGCACTTACATTTGCTCTGCTTCTGCTCAAACTGTGTGCTTGCACTCAGATATATTCTTGCTCACACGGATTTCCTGTGCTCCAAGCTTCGGCCCTTCTCCGCACTCGGGCTGCTTTTTGCACGCTTGTGAATCGTCTGCTCTCAGATTTCTCCTCTGCGCTTGGATTTTTTTGTGGAACAACCCTATCAAAATTACCCAACCAATTTAACAATGTTTCCCACATAATTATTTCAATCCATGGAGATAAGGGGGTGAGAGAAAGAACTGCATTGCAACTGCAGCTGAAACTCTGACTGTCTGTGTGGACAGTAAAAACATTATGGACCATAGCACAAGCACATGATGTTGTGACAGCATGAGCAAACACACAGCAAATACCACTGCAAATAGTGATGCACACACCAAGTTACAGATCTCTTATGTTATTATGAGAAGTAAAACAAATATTTTGGTTCATTATGAAACTGTGGTGGGACAGAAATTTGTCTGCCACAATCTAGATAATTAATGTGAAACACTGATGTATTTTCTAGTATGTTGAAATAATGTCAAGGAGACACAATATTTGTGTATTGTATACACAATGCTTGTTTGGACCCATCCTGGCCCTACTAGGACCCTGGACTGAGTTCTGGCTAGATTCTCCATCCTGACACTCAGCCAGTTATTCTCAGCATTAAAAAGGAGTGTTTAAAACAACCTTATAGTTCAAGATAGTTCCTTACCTCTATTTGACAGTGACAGTCGTTTGTTTTTGTTCATTTCCTTTGTAGAGGAGGCTCATGCCGTGATAGGCATTGTTAATGATTCATTTAAGAGGGCTTGAGCAGTCAGAGACATTACCTTGCACAAAAATAGTTTTTTTTATAGAAAGTGACATCTAAAGAAGGGACAGACAGAGACAGGTCATTATGCTCAAGTAGGGTCCCATTTTAACCAAAGAGCTATCTGAAGAGACGATTACAGTTGGCGTTTTGACAGGCATTCTCCTCAGATATGTCCTCTGCTAATTGCTAATAAAAGTTTGAGTAATGCTGCAATTAAAGTCAGAGGAAATATGATCCAGAGCGTGCAGTACATTTACTGTTTTGGTATTGACTTCAGTGGTGAATACACTTTCTGATCAATTGACTTATACGATAAAATAACTTTGTGTTTGTGTGCAGTGTTGATATGGTAATAAATTAACTGCATCTTTTGCACAAGTTTTAGAACACCTCCATTTCCAGTTCATTTGGGCAGGTCAATTCCAGTGAATGACTTTAAATGCTTGGCGAAAAGGAAAGTGGTTTATTTTAAGTTCACCACCAAAATATGTTAATATTTTAATTTAAAACGAAAAGCCCTTTATTTGGGGTGAAGTAAAGGTTTAACTAGCAGCCTTCCTGTCAGTCACCCAAGGAAAAGGTAAATGTCGCATGCACACACATACACACTGACAGGGAAGGGCCAAGAATACAATTTAATCCAGTGTTAATCCAGACGTGTGCCAGTATCTCTCCTCTGCAACCTTTAAATTCAGGAGCACGAAGCTAATCCTGGCCTTTCACTGTCAGGGAATAAGATATAGTACAACAGCCAACATGTCTTAAGATGTGTTAAACAAGCACAGTGAACTCTTCCACCTGATGTCCAACTGAACAACCTGGAAGAGCTGAGCTTCCAAAGACGCTTTGAAAGCTTGAATAACTTGTCTTGAATGATCATCAAAGCCTCAGTTTTGCTGTCCATGTCTCACTATGTTGTCAGTGTCATAACAGACATTTTTTCCTGGTTAACTGGATTTTTAGGTTAAAACTAATTCCCTAAAAGCTTCCTTAACTAGGATTTGGGATGAATTAAATATGATTTATGCACCCTTTTCGTATGGATGACATAAATGCATTAGCGGCTTGACTGGTATACAATACAAGGATGAATAAGAAACGCTTTACATTCGGAGTAGAGAAATTCATTAGTATTGTTTTGTACCACAGAGCATTGCTACCATTCAATGTGTGCGTGTGTGTTTTTGAAATATTTCAAAATATACCTGCAATAAAGGCTATGATTAACACCCATAAGGTATTATTAAGGTACAACATACTGGCATTCATTTAGAGGCCATAGTATTGAATTGACTAAAATGCAATCACCCTTTTAAGATGAACAACAGGACAAGCAGAGCAATTCTGTAGCTCTAATGTGTTCATTCATCAGAATAAAAACAAGTCTGCCTTCATCAATTTTTACAAATGACATATTACATTTAATACACTAGGGGTTTACAATCTGATAAACGTTTTCCTTTTAGCACATCTTCACCTGGTTGTACACTCAGTATTGCTCTGATGTTGTTGTCGTAAATAGATGTTGGTCTTGCTTGAATTGGTTTATTGGTAGCTACAGGCTAACAACAGCTTCTGTTCACTTTCCCAAAGAACTCACCTTCCATTTGCCACAATCAGATATGAAAGTAATTGAAAGTTTTCCTCTAGCCACAACACTCACAGCAGTTGAGCCCACAGATGCAGGATTTTTCTTATACAGATTTTAAGGATGGAAAATGGTCACATATCAATATATGGGGTGATATGTCTTTGACATGAATTTATATATTCTAGGGATGAAGGTTGTTTGTCCATTTATGGTAAGGTAATGGTTTTGCTCTGTGTTGTATTATTTCTCTTGTTTATTTGGCTTGTAGCTAAATATGGTACAAAACCCTTAAAACCCCAACCCCAAAAATGCCATTTCTCTTTGATAGAGAAGACAAATTTGATGCATTTTCATGATTTCTAAATTAACCCTAGCATCTTTTTCTGCAATATTTCATATAAACACATATTGGACAGCATGTATGCCGATAATGATATAAGTCAGAGTATCGGCCAATGAAATAGCTTGACAGATTTTTCCGACAGTCTCAACACAGCAGCACCATAATACACTGATTATCTTTCAGTGTCCTTTTAAATAAGACTTCACTTGAAACTTGTCTTATTTAAATACTTGATGACTTGAAACTACAGATTGAGACAACAAACTCATTAGAAGAGAAGTCCTCTGCTGGTCATGAGAGAATACAACAGAGAATACAGGCACTTGCGAATTGGCTTCACTTTCCAGATCCGGAGTCTATGTCCATTTTTATATTCAAACCAACTAATGCAGACCTTGTGCAGCTGCATTACTCCAGTTATAGACTTATAAAGTTGACAGCTAAAGTGTTTACACATCCAGCAGACACAGAGCAACACTAAAATGTATTTGATACCATGTTGTTGACACCTCGAGTCCAACAATCACTCGGCTCTTAGCTGCGTCAAACATTATAATTCTCTGTGGGTTGACCCCTGTCACATAAAATTTAGTCATTTGATCAGCAGAAATACAACTGAGAGCAGCTTTAAAGTGTGAGACAAACCAGCATTAATTTATCGTCCTCTTGATTAATCGCCTGTGTCACTGCTTACAAAGCATTCTGGGTATTGATGCAGCATGAGTCTTTGTTGACTGTGAATATTATTGATGCATAGGAGATGATTAAGTGCCTGGTAACAGGAGACAAAAATAAATCTGACTTAAAGTGGAAAGGCAGAATATTTATGAGAGTGGCAATGCCTTCTTGACTAACTCTTTTCAATGTGTCCTCTATGGTTTGTATCGTGTATACATCAGGGCACACAGCTCACACACATATCAATATATGTGAACTACATGTTCTTGAATCATCCCCCTGACCAGAGCTTCTGCACACTTCAAATACATTTTATAGAAAATATAAATGTGCCCCCCTCCACTAACATGGAGGAGCAGGGTTTATGAAATATACAGCAGCCATCCACCAGGTGGCTTCACTTTTTGGGAACTTTATGTACAGCAATGGTACTGACACATGACATGACAGGAAACTACAATATATGTCTGGCAATACTATCTGATGAAATTTGTCTCAAAATTAATCAGAAAACAGTATTTGTAAATTGGTTGGGCTCATTTTTTTCAGTGACCACATTAAAATGAAATGTGCATTTGAATCTACAAGTGCAGATTTTGTCAACAGTGTATAAAAGACCTTTGTTCCTTCTGTTAAGGGTGTAATCCGTTGTAATAGACATGACAAATAGACACTCTTTGTCCATATGGAAATATCTCTGGCTTGATTTTTGTAACCACCAATTGTCAAAGAGTGTTTGTATCACAGCACACCGCAGAGTTTGTGCTATGTACAGTAGCCTTGAGCTACAAGCCTGCAGCAGAAATAACGAGCAGCCTATGCAGGTCTGGTAAGCTCGCTTCTTTCTCCACAACTCCTTGTTTTCATTTCTCTTATTTACAATCCTAAACTACAACCTTCGCCGACTCAAATGTTTTGAGAAACTATAAAATTTCATGACCAGTCACAAAAGGCTTAATTGGCGACTTTTCGTCACACATGTAGTAACAGTTCCCCTTTAAAGTTGTAGTGGTTTGTGAATGAAATAGAGAAAAAATAACAGCTCCAACTAATCACAGCTGATCAAAAATCTTTTTCCGCCATTTTCAAGGAGAATCCTTACAAGAATGATCTAATACATCCCTATGTTCTTGTCACTTAATTTAATTAGTTTAAAACACCACTTCTACACTAGTAATAGCAACAGAAGGAGGAGTTGTAGCTGTAGCACGACAGTAGCATAATTATGAAATTGTAATGGTGGTGCTTGGCGGTTCGTTTCGCTTCTAGTGGCTCTTCACCAAAAGGGTTAATGGTAGTTCTGGCATTAGAAGCAGGAATAGTGCTAATGGGGCTAAATGTTCTAAAAGTGACAGTACCAGCACTAGAAGCTGTGTGTCACCTGTTTCCTGCTGTTTGAACTGAAATGACCTCATGGCAACTCCAAGAGTGAGATCCTCCTTTTTTTTCTTCATCTTCCTCTCATTCCCTTTTCCAGTCAGTCACTCAATAACCAACTCTCCCTAGGTGACCTTCTCTCACTTTGCCCCCCTCCCCTCTCTCTCCTTCCATCACACTCTTCTCTAATACTCTGTCAGACAGAAAAGAGCCTGCTGGAAATGAGAGTGAAAAGGCATGTGTGCGCATTAGCTGGGGTTTGTGAGTGCACATGGTTTGCATGACTATGATGAAGAAAAGCGGTAGGACGGCTGTGAAAAAGAAGGGAGTAAAACAAAGTGAAGGGAAAGTCAGACAGAGGGGAGCGGGGAAAACAAAGAGGGAGGATTAGGAAATGATTGCTTGAATCACAGGTTACAGATTGATGTCTTGTCAGATGCTGCTGCTAACTTGCCTGTGTGTGTGTGTGTGTGTGTGTGTTCTACTTTGAAACTGGTTGTATCTTTGACGAATCAGAATTTCCTGATCATTTTGTCATTTTTTCTCTGGGGGAGCATCTGTGCTTATGCTGTCTGAATGCAGTCTTACAGCACTATCTGTTTATTCTTTCCATCCATTCATTATCTATACCAAGTATCCTTTGGGGGGAGCTGGCGCAAATCCCAGTGGAAATTGGGCGAAAGGCGGGGTACAGATCACCCAGCGCTTCTAAGGGCCAACATACAGAGCCAAACAGCCATTCACATTCAACCGGGATCCAAACCAGGAACCCTCTTGCTGTGAGACAATAGCTAATCAGTGCACCACCGTGCCGCCCCTGTTTATCAGTTCCTACTATGGTAATTTGGAATTTCATTTCGGATATTATAGGTTTTAGAGTAGCTGAGTGACTCATGTTGAAAATTACACAGTTTAGATGTGAAGCTGCAGTTGTCAGCAGATTAGGCAAAAACACAAATTTTGAGAGTCTGAAATCTCACCCTACTTACTTTTGCACACCTTATTTTCCTACTTTGCTTCAAATAGTGGTGGTTCTGGTTAAGGAAGCCGGATCTTTAGCTTCATTCTTTCATATTTTCCGCTGAACTGCAAATGCATGGCAGCCAGACAGACCCCAGTCATTGGGGGAGTGCATTAGAGCATGCTGCATGGTGGCTGGCCAGTCACAACCAGGTTTCAACTTTGTTTCAAGTTCCAAATTTCCCAACATTTTATCCTTTACTCAAACTCCCAAAAGAAAAGAAAAACTTTCAAAATCTGCTTATGTTTTCTTTCATTCCAAATATACTAGAATGAAGAAAAAAAAAAAGACTTACTTGGTTTTACTGGTGGTTTTCAATCCTGGTCATCCAGCTTTTCTATTACGTCATTATGAGAGTGTGCCCACAACCCAACTGGAATATTCCAGTTCTCCAATAAAGCCCATCATCATTTTGGCCCCTTCCAATGTAAGGTCAGCCAAGGTTTTGACGAGTGTCTCTGGCCATATTTCAGTACCGGCTCTGAATGGCTCTAAATTTATGTTCTATTGCATACAGCTTTTCTCTATCTCTGTCATTTCCCCCCCCCCTCATCCCTCTTTTCTCCCCTCATACCACTCCACAGACACCCTTGATTTTGTCTCTTATCTCTATTCACATCGTGGAGCATATGGATTCCTTCCATATTTATGGAGTGCTCAGTAGTGTCCTCTCTCCCTCTCAGTGGTAACATATATGTCCCTTATGAACATATTGCACCTCTTCTGGCAGGACCTACATATTGTGTGTGTGTGTGTGTTGTCCATTACTCTGAAAGCTTCCCTCTCTCTGATTCACTGTGGTTCTAATGACATTTAACCTGCCAGGCCATTTTGAAAATGGGCCCTGGCCGTAAGAACATCTGATGTATGGTCCCATCTGTGTGTCATGCACACCGCCACATACATTCTGGTACAGGCATATGCGGTGCAATACACTTAAACACAAATGCATGCAAATGCACATAGTCATGATCTTGTGTGCAACTTTGCCCTTGCAGTTTATATCATTAACTCCAGCTTCAATCTGCCATGGGGTGAGGGCAGTTCATTCATTAGTTTCTCTTCCTAACAATATTAGCTGTATTTCATCTCTAACATTATCTGCCCTGTAGATCTGCTATGCCCAACTGCATTCATAATCAACCCCCCAGCTGCAGTACTGATAACTGCTAAATATAATACACTCCAGCAAAGCGTAGCTTTCATCGCCCCAGTGCATTTCTGACAATTGACTTTTTTTAAACATTTTCCATGGATTGCAATCCTCATATTTGCAAAAGATCAAGGGCTCCATTTTAACTATCTGAGGACATGGTCTGAAGCGCCTCTGATAGTTTAACAGCAGGGGAAAAAAGATCGCAGCACCAGAGCCATGGTTCAAAAGGGTCAGACTTATTCTCTTTATTAGTCATGGGTGAGTTTTGTAGTGTAGAGTACCATTTCCCAATTATTTTAAAGGCCAGGTGTGCTTGTATCTTGGTGAGTTGTTATATATGATAACTGCAGATTTTTCAGGTTGTAAGATAGAGGAAACCAACCACGCCTCATTTTAAGATGGGTGCTCAGATGGGCCTGATTGCATTGGAACAACGTGGCAGCTTGTGTTCAGCTTAGCACCACTTTTTGAACCCAAGTAGAATACCCGTGCAGATCTGTGAGTGCAAATAGACATGCACATTATCCTGTGAGACACTCTCACATTCAAGAGACTTGGACGGACAACCTGTCACCAGTGATGAGACAGGTTTAAATGTGTCTCCGCTGATGTCCAACTGTATCATTACCTCTTGCATGCAAGTGTTTACATTGTGCATCATTACTCTTTAGTGTGAAGTGTGAACATCTAGAGTATGTGCTAATATCTCAATTAAATACAGTTTCTGCTTCTCTGGCCTTCTTTCGATGATACCAGATGCTTGTCTCTGTTGCTTCTTGCTTCAGGGAAGAGTTGTTCATGTTCACAGTTATTGATTTAGCTGTCCATAGCATATAAGTGATTGAATGAAACATTAAACGTGAGTGGTATTACCATTTAAGCTGGAGAGTGAGGTTATAGGTTTCACGCTATCTCTCAGTATAATAGTGAAATCTAACAGGATTGAGTCATTTTGTCATCACAAAGTGCAAATTGAAGCTCTCACAGTTGTTCAATGTATGAGCTCAGGGATGGGAAATCAATGACAGAGTAAAAGATTAGTCAGTTTCTGCCATGAAGGTGGGTGTCCAAATAGCTCATGAGTTTACTGGGAGCAAACGGATACGTCAAGACTTTGTACACAAGCAAATTAGGATGTACTACACACACACACAAATACAGATAGAGAAGTGAATGTAAACCGAACCAGTCCTGAATCTGCTTTCAACAAGTATCTTTATCAAAGGAATGCATCATCACAGATCTGTGAACTCTCAGAAAATTGTTTCAAATCAAGGGAGACTTCTCACATTATCTTCCTCTTTCTGTGTCTCAAACAGGCACACACCAACACACAGTTCTGTCATTCCCTGAAGACATTTCTAAAGACTTGGGTTCTTTCTCAAAAAGGTTTCAAAGAGCTTCTCTTTGAATTTCTGATGTCCGGGGAAAAGCTCTGGAAGTTTCAAATCACAACCAGAAAACTTCAAAACTACTGACACACGTGCACACACACACACACACTCACACAGACACAAACACGCACGCACACACACACACACACATTTGGACATAGCCTACACATAGATAGATATATCTATATCTATATTATATAGATGTATATATACATCTATATATATATATTGAGAGAGAGAGATACATAGACCTATTTGGACAGAGCAGACAACCTGTATATCTATAACAATATATCAGGGGCCACAGTAAGATAGCACCACAGTCACAGTAGGACTTATTAAATAAAACCATAGGATGCGTTTAATACAAGAATACAAATATGATGAGATCATATAAATGCAGCACTCCAGTGATTTTAGTATAAATATAAAAATGAGTTTTCATGTCATGTTGAGCACTACTCCGCCTGTGGAAACACTTTTATAATATCTTCTGTGGATGTGTGGAGGAGTTTTGTCAAGTCTGAGAAAATAACCCTGATGGTGTCAGCAGGGGCCAAGATTAGAGACTTCAAATTTACAACAGAAAACACAAGTCGAAGCTTTTGAGTTGATTTATAGGATGAGGGCGAGGGATGTGAGCTGGAGACACCATCAAGCTTATGTATTATAGGATCCAGTGTTTTGTAACTTAACCCCTTTGGGGGATTATAAGGTGCATTCAGACAGAACACAATAAATGTTTGCAAAAGCAAATTTTGTGCAGCTTTGACGACTGGACTGTTTCTATCGTCTATGTCTGTTAAGTCAAACTGCCAATTAGCTAACCAGTAATTTTTTTTTTCCTGTTCCCCATTTTACATATTCTTTTGTACATTTATAATGCCTATTCATTAAGCCTAAATTGTGCAATTTGGTATTTTCATGGTGGATTTGTAAGTGGGATGGGATCACAATTGATCGTACGTTTCAGATGGGCGTGGTATGGTTGTGGTCTTATCAAATGCAACCCTATATCCCTCTTTAAATGTGGTCATGACACACTGGTAAAGGCACTTAATGTCTTTGTGAAGTATAAGTCACTTCTAGATCCTCTTGGACACCTGAAGATATGACCACCATCTAGTTTTTTTGTGCATCATACAATGATCCATACCCATTAGTACAATGACAGTATAGAATTAATGATTTCAACTGTTTCATTCAATCTAGATCATGAAGAAAAAAAAAAAACATTACCAGCTCCATCCTCATATTTAAACATAATCATTATCCTGCTATGATCCACCAATAAATCTGAATTTTTTAAATAAGACTATTTGATTTGGAGACCCTAAAAAACCCCCAAACATCATGTTGGTGATCACAGCAGCATTTCTTTTATTAAAGTGCAGATCCCCAGGTAGTGCAGTATGTTAGCAGAAAGAAGTCTGCTGCTGTGAGTAACTGTGGCAACAGTTACTCACTGATTTGGATGGAGACACTGGGGAAGGCAGAAGGAGCAGATGGTCCAGAGGGATTTATTAGCAGAGAGAGAAGTTTTAACTGATATTTCATGAGGGTTTGACCTGTTTTCCAAGTGTTGGTATCCAAAACATCTGTTGACTGGCAGTAGACACTGGGGAAATTCATAAAAAAGTTTAATAAAACACGTGAGTATTTTTGCATCAGTTGTGTTCTGATTGTACAAAAATAACCAATGGATTTTTCGTGTGCAGTTGTGTCTTGACATTGACAATATCACTCATGAAAGAGACCACAGATGGAAGTGATGCCAGCTGCTTTTAGACGGCTCTAACAAGTCTCGACACAGAAAAGGAAAAGCCATCAATATAGACTCACTACTAACTTATGTGGTTTGCAAATCTGAGAAGATTGTCATTCTTTATTCTGTCTAGTTGGCCTTATCACCAATCAAATTGATTTGTCAACTGGTTTAAAATGTAAAATAAAATTATAAAAAAGATCAAAACAGGAGAAGACAGAGTTGCATGATCCAGGGGAATTTTATGGATGTGATTTCACAAATGCAAAGCGAAATTGTGGGTCAAAATTCACCAAAGTTGAATTCCATGTGAAGCCACACTATGTCACAGGAAGCGAATATTTCATTTATGTACAGTGAATGGAAGGGGTTGGTTCGCCACTGCTCGATTTATGCATTCTGCCCTAAAGTGACGTAGATGAAGCAAATGTTCACAGTTTCCCTGCTCTGAGCAGGTGGGATCACATAGCAAAACTCTTGGCACCAGAAGTGTAATGTGTTGCTAGATTCAAGTCACCACACCCTTTCCTGCGCCTGTCGCATGGCCAATCAGCCCACCATACCAAACTGATGCAGTCGGGAGACTCAGTCAACCACAGGAAAATAGTTCACAATAGTTTCACTCCATCATATACTGTAGTACAATTCTTTGACTGATGAGTATATAACAGGGAAGAGCATACCATGCTATGTATGTAAGTCTGTGCTTGCTTGTGTGTTTGAGAGAGAAAAGGAGGCATGTGTTTGCAGATCTCCCCTAAGACTCTCTTGACTTTATTAGGGCCAAGTGATTATGCCATAAAAATCCCATAATTAAACCCCAAAACACACACCCACAGGGACCAAGGGATTGCAAATGCATTTTTGAGTGGAAACAAACATAGACAGAGTTTGAAATTGTTTCTGTGTGTGTGTGTGTGTGTGTGTGTTCGTCCCTTGTGTGCTAGTTATGGCTGCCTTCCAATGGCAAGCGCTCTCATTTAGTCCTGAGGGGCACATACACTTTCACTCTGTTTATACCAGCAGGACAATGGAGCCAGAGCTTCCAGCTCCATCAAACACATGGTCTACACATGAAACCGAGGGGGATTGACACCTTGTTTACTCAGGCCTTACTCTGTGGAAAGCAAGGATCTATTGTTAGTCAGCCAGGTATTCATTCATTCTCATTCTTCTCCGACCATCCTCGGGCCCTCACACACATACTTACCCAAATAGGAAATTTCAGTTACCGCTCATCTGTCTGGCTTCTTTGAAACAATGCACAATTTAATTGCTAAATATCAAAAATAAACTAAACTTAATAAAAAATTATATTAATAAATCAATACTAATAATAAACAACAATAATTCAGCCTTCAGTAAGTACCATATACTCACAAAGCACTTTATTAGGATCAAATGTACACTTATCTACTCATACAATTATCCAACCAGTCAATCATGTGGCTGCAGAGCAATGTATAGAACCGCAGATACAGGCCAGGAGCTTCAGTTAATGTTCACTGATGACTGAAATCACATTCTGCTCTGATGAAGCTGGATTTCTGCTAAGGCTGCAGAGGGTAGGGTCAGAATTTGACATTTGGCATTAATCTATGGACCCAACCTGCCCTGTGTCAACAGTCCAGGCTGCTGCTGGTGGTGTAATGGTGTGAGGAATGAGTATTGTTGCAGATAATGTCCATCCCTTTATAGCAACAGTTTTCCATCTTCTATTGGCCGCATATCAGAAAGCAAAGGTCATCCCAAATTGGTTTTGTGAACATGATAGTGAGTTCAGTGAACTTCAGTGACCTCCACAGTCCCATGTGAATCAAGTAGAACATCATTTGGATGTGGTAGAACAGGAGATTGGCAGCATGAATGTGAAGCTGAGATGATGTGATGCAGTCATGTCAACATGGAGCAGAATCTCAAAGGAATGTTTCCAGCTTGAGAATCAGTGCCAAACAAATTAACGCTGAGCAAAAGGAGGTCCTACACATTACCATAGTACAGTATTGTTTTTACGGTGTTCCTGATAATGTGTACACTGAGTTTGTTATTTTTCTTTGTAATAAATAGATAATTCTATGAAATAATTTACTTTTTAAAATGTGAATTATAACTCTCATTCAAACTTGAAAGCTAGTTTGGAGCTGTTTCCTTCTAATCCTTGCAAGAGCTCTGTGCAACACTGAAGATGACCCAGCGTTTAAAAATTGGTAAACTGGTCAGCTCCAACTATTCATAAACCTTTGAGAAAGGCTGAATTGAGCAGTGGAATAAACAAAGAGCACCATAGAGCAACATTAAACTCCACAGTGAATATAAGACACCAAGAACACTATCACTGTATCTGAAATCAACTTGTCTGCGTGCAGTGCAGTACTGTGTGGGACAAATCAGTAAGGGTCTCTTAGAAAAGCTCCAGGAAGTGTTTGTGGGGTGTTCTTTAACCAGACGCTCATTTAAAAAAGCCAGTTAGATGTTGTCCTTAAAGTATTTTAACTTCCAAAACAGAATAACACATTTAAAAACACTTATATCTTCTTTTTGCAATTGTTGAAGTTTCGCTTTTGGATAACGATATTAGTGACTGAGTGAAAGATCTCAGACACATCTAACGCTATCTAGCTTACTAATCAACAAGGAAACATGAGCTGTGTCCCAAGTCAGGGGCTGAGTGGGTCACGTTGCCTGCACAGGCGAAACCAAAAGTAGACCTTCAGGTCTACGGAGGTTTTACGCTTCATCACCTAAGCGCAATGAATTCTGGGATAGGTTGGACTGAGAAGGATCTATCCGTTGGAACTTTGTTTCTCGGGGATGGAACGATGCATTCGGCTGCCACATTTGAAGGAGCCTTTGAATTGAGACAGTCTAGTTCCACCGCTGTGACGCAATCAGTCTTCAAATGCAGTCTCCAAAGGTTGCAGCCCCTGAATTGAGACACGGCAATTCTCTGACAAGCTAACTTTTAGGCAAGCTTACTTACTAGCTTGAATTTTCTCACATTAAACACTAGTAACTTGGAGTATTCTTAGTTGCCTTTGTCTTATAATTTCGACATGCTATCAAATAAAACGTTAAAATTTCAGTGTCAATAATTTCACATTTCTGGTTGTGTAACTTTTCCAGATTTTCCAGTGTAATTTTAACATTGTCGGTTGAAAAATGCTGGTCTGTCCCATAAAATGCTGGTGTGCTTACACAAGCACACGTGCTTACACGCACAGTGCCAAAATGGCAGCCAGTAAAAGCCTTTTTCCACTGAAGGTAAATTAGGCTGTGTGGTAATAACAGCAGCCTGTGACAGAGGCTTTTAGTGGACTTTTATTAAAGCTGTCAAACACCCAGGAGAAGAGATGAGTAAAGGAGAGGACAAGGGAAGAGAAGGTGAATATGCATAAAGAGGAGAGGAGTGGAAGAAATGAGGCAAAGAGAGGACAAGGGCAGAGAGGTGAAGATAATTAGTAAAGTACAGGAAGGGAGGAAAAGGCGGAAAAGAGGATATGGACAAGGAAGAGATATCACCAGAGAGTGGAGAATAAAGCACAAAGGAAAAAGAGAGCATGATGAAGGCAAAGAAAGTAACAAATTGGGGGATGAGAAAGGAAAGAATGAAGAAAGCCAGGGAGGCTTCCTCCCAGGGAGGGAGGAGGACACAGACAAGAATACAAACAAATTGAGGTGATGATGAAGCTCCTGCAGGATGAAGATGATGAAAGGAGAGGAAGCAGCTCTTGAGTAAAGATGAGAGAAGATAAGAGAAGGACTTTATTTAGTGTGAAGGGGAGAACACAGGAGACAGGAGAGGAAGAAGAAGAGGAAGCAGAATGCAAATGTACAGAAAAATAAGATATGACTATGTAGCCATGAAAAGGCTGGTTCCCAGGCTGGTATAAGAGAAGTTATTTTGGAGTTCTTTGTATGTAGCAGAGACCATAGGTGCAGAACTCAGAGAAAGAGTTTTGACCTTCATGCTTACAGCTGCCTAATCACCAGAACATGTGACTCTCATCCTCACACTGTGGGAATAAAAATGACCAAAACCTCTATTTACACAAAATAACTCAAAAAGCAACAATGGATGTATCAATATTCACCGAACTTGGGAGGGTGTCTCCAGATGATTCATTTTTAGAGTGCATCTACTGAGTTTATGCTGAATCCTGCCCACCTGCTGAGAGTGAGAGAGAGAGAGAGAGAGAGAGCTGTCCTTTTGTTCCTTTCTGGCCGATATTAACTTTTTGCCTCTGACCATGTCTCTGCTGCGACCACCCTCTGTTTTGCTTTAGGTCCCATGGATTAAAATCTTGCAGGGACAGCCTTTTAAGAATAAACTGTGGATCCTGTGATTTAGTTATCATTATTAACTATAGAGCGCTCACCTGCACACACAAATACTCTCTGCACACACAGACATCTCTTTTTTTGGGGGGGGTGGCAGAATTGGCTATTAAGGGGGATAGTTATGGCATCCCCCTTCATCCACCCGACTGAGTATTGTGACTGAAACTGAACATCAAACGTCAACCAGACCAGACAGAAATTGGGTCCATTTTTTTAATTAGTCAGGGCTGAAATTGGGCTTAATCCTCACAGCGCCTTAATGTTCTCTCACTGGCCAGCTGCCATAATCCAGATGAGAGAAATTCTGAGTTAGTAAAACTACAGATTAACAAGATAATTTACAACATGACTCGCCTTCAGTGACTTATTTCTGCCCTTTCAGGTTCTTGAGGGCAGTACATATAAAATAAAAATAACTGCTTTAGCTGCAGTAATACATGACTACATTATACATAATTTATTACTTAAAGAGACAAGCCATTTGATGTAATTTTAAAAAAAGATTTTTTTGGTGGTTTGCAGGGAAAGTTATTGGTGTTTTGATTTGCAAGTGAAGTGACAATCTATGATAATATTCCTCTAAAAAGAAGCTAAAATTAAACATCAGTCAGAGCCAGGGCAGTAATGGCCAGAACCATGTATGTGATCTATGAAGATGAAGATACTCAGGGTTTTCAATTTCACTTTCATCTGTGATACAGTGGTGTAAAGAGGCTAAACTTCAAACACAGCTTCTGGGTTCAAGAATTCATCATGCTTCAGTGTCCTGTCCTGACCTCTCCACGAACAACCGAAAGAATAACCTCCATTTAAGATTATGTTGTTGTGTATATTATATTTTCATGAGGAAGTGACACATCACAAGCCATTGTTGCTGAATTAGTCTTTTTACCAAACTTGCATGAATTTCCTCTGGACCCCAGTCCAATTTGCAAAGAATCTACAGCATCAGTCAGAGAACAACCTTCTTTCCCTCATTCTCAAAAACGTCTTTCCCCCCTGTGATGACAGTAATATTTCTGCCTGCTGTCCCCATTTTGCCTTGATTCGCATTTCAGCTCTCAGTCCCAGTGATGAGCCCAGCCTTGACAGAAACTGTGAGGACAGGCTGTGACAGGGAAGAGATGGAATAAAGACTAACGCATCCGAGTGCTAAATGAACAAGACAAGGTTAAAAATGAAACACAGTGAGTATCCTGTCTCTGTGACTATCTGTGTTTCCATCCAGCTGCCAGGGGAATTTTCAGCAAACTCTTGAAATGCCACCAAAAATAAAATGAGAATTACGTAAATGTGTTTCCCACTGTTGAAGTGGCTCTAAACCTCTTTAGGATGCAGGAGCAGCATCTGAAACAGAGTAACTGATTAGTATTATGTAATTTGTTATTGTTTTTAAATGTCGGCAAATGTTGCCCAAATTTCATACTGTAGGGTGTAACAATGAGATGCACTTTACACCAACTAATAATTATTGAAGTGGTTTTGACATCTGATATTTAGGGGAAACTCTGGAAAAATGGTTGTGTTCTTCATTTTTAATTGCAGAATTAATTCACTGACAAAACATAGATCCGCCTCAAGCAAGTGTGTGCCTATTATTTCGTTCTGTAATGAATGGCATTTGTTGTTTTTATCATCCAGTGCAACAATTTGACTTTCATGGGGGCGTTCTCTAGAAAAACAACAGCATGAGTCATTTGTTTAAATGATTAAAATGAGTTATGTTTACATCTTCCTGGCAGTCATTGACTGAGACCATGCAATGTCAGCGACTGTCTGCTTTGAGAATTAAAGGCACAGAGTTGGTTTAGTTTCATTGTATCATTCAACAACCTACACCTAACACACTTCTCCCCATATTCATCTAAAGAAAGAAAGCAAACAGCTGTTCGGTGTGAGGGACGGGAGGAGGCGATTAATGTTACGTAGATGGAAGTATTGATTTGAGCTTGGAAAGATAGTGTGATGTCAAGGATGATTCAAACTCTTAACCTGAGGGGAGGGAGAAACGAAGGAATTATCAATGGTGAAGGAAAAACGGTCTGATTTTGATGAGTATGATTTGGTGCCAATAAGGGGAATCACTTTTAACCCATATAGGCCAATGTAGCAAATTTATTTTCTCCTCCCAAATTCCCTTACAGTTAAAAGTAAAGAATATGAAGATTCAAATTGACCATTACCTGTGATTCAGCACATGGTGTCAATAATTTGTTTGCAAGACCAGTTCACTAGGACAAATTCACTTGAGTGGCTATCCAGCTTTCTCTATGCATTCATGCTGCAGTGAGACATAGCTCCACAAAGCCATCTTGTGGTGATATTCCAAAGGCCAGAGCCAACAGTGAATAGGGAATCTGAAATGCAGCACACTGTCCTGCTACCTGCTCTCCTGGCATCTACACATTTATTATACCCCCAAAAACAGGATTTCCTTCTGTTGGAGAAAACAATTAGAGAGATAATCATACCGTTTGTTTTAGAAGGCTTTGACAGAAACCGTAAGGTAAAGTCATTAAAATTAAAGTGTTTGAGAGGCTGAAGTGTCTCTCCCTGGAAATTCAAAATATGCCTTCAGAAGGCAGTGCTGGGAGGCAGAACTTAGACACGCCCACATACTCTCTAGTCGGAGCCTAGACGCCAAACACTAACCTGTTCTACTGTTGCAACAAACATCTGATTGTGAGTTGTCTGACTGAAATGTAGATTTTGGCAGTAAATGTGATATTAAAAGAACATTTATACAATTCAGTTGTACAGCTCAAAGAAACACTTTTACATGTGCTGTATCTTTTACATTTTTTACTTAAATTTGCTGATATGAGCCAACGGGTAAAATCTGATCAGTATGGCTGCATTTTACATCAGTAACTCAGTATCGATCTGTTTTACAAAATATGTATATAATCGATAAAATTACATCATCTGTAAAAGCACATGTAGACTAAATCTGATTGGGGAATGTTTCATTTGATACAAAATAGACATTATAATGGAAGCCCGAGCTTACCAATATGTTGTTCTGTGTTCAGGCCATTAACATAAAATTGTTTGAGAAATTAAAGCAGCTGCCTCTTTTCCTCAAACACACACTGACTCCATTTACCTCTTTCATCTTTCTGCTCCTCGGTCTGCAGCAAATAATTAGAGAAAGTAAAGTAGATGCAGACTTTATGGCAGAAACTTCAAAAAGAGGTTTCAAGCGGTGTCACACAAAAATAAAAGATAAGACAACTTCCTCATTCATCATCAGTTAAATATCAGCTAAATATCCTTTTGATACCGTATTTTTCCTTTTTATTATAGCTTATTTTAAAAACTGACTTTCCATTTCCTACATGTACACACACACTCACACACTTGAGGGCCTGGCGGCATTGATTTGCACTGTTGCTCTGGTCCTGTTTGCAATTCAGCACCTTGATGTGTGCTTGTGGGGACACCGAGTCAGAGGGGATGTTAATTTGAGTCAGCCACTGGCTTTTGTTGCATCAGGGGAGCACCACCGGAAGCAAAGTGGCATCAGTCTTTATCTTAACAGCAAATTAGATATAGAGCTGATACTGTTTGAAATTCTGCTTCTCTTGGCCTCCGTCTGTTTCGCTCCCCTTCTGCCTTTGCTTATACATATGACTGTCTTAATTTCTCTTGAGTCATTTTGTCCCCCAGCTTCTTACTTCTGTGTTTTCTTTCCTGTTTTTCTCTTGGAACTTTTCAAAGCTGTAGGCTTGGTGGGACAAACACACACGTTACATCTGACACATCTTTCAAAAAATTGTTCGGGTAGACCTGCAAGGTGAGTACACCTTAGTGAAACAGTTGGCCTTAACTTCTTAACCTGGGACATACTCGTTTTGTCTCTCTTACACACAAACACACACACACACACACATGCATGCACACACAGAGAAGAGAGAATAGATGAAATTCTTGCTGTGGCTTCATTCTGTCATTTCGGAGGAAGTTTTCACAGCGGCCTCTGGGACAGATGCCTCATAGAGGAGAAGCTGTCTACTTGAGTCTGACTTTCCTACTTCACTTCATATTATTCTGTCTAATTTATTGTTCAACTTACACTCACTCAAATTTATGTAATTGGCAATTTAGGACCAATAAAAATAAATAAAACCTGATAAAAAAGTTAAATAAAACTATAAATTGCCAATATAAGTCAAACAAAACAGAAAATATATTGTTTAGGGACATGAAAATCAACTTTGTGTTCATTGATATAGATGAAAACAAAATATATTTCACTTTCCTGCCACAGTGTCCTTTTGCATGCTGTAACTAATAGTCCCAACTGTTAGATATTTTGATGTTAAACATGCACAGGTTAAGAAAGGATTCACAAACATATGGGTTTAAGTGTTTTTCTCATATGGCAACGCATTATTATTAGTTTTCTTAAAGTAACTAATATGATTATACTAACAACAAATCAAATGACTATATAGTGTGAAAGAAATTATCACCACACTGCAGTTTCACTCAGCTCTTCAGATTTCAGGGTATTTCAAGACTTTGTATTGGATTTAGGGCCCAAATGTAATACTTGGTTTCCTCTCTTAACTACTACACTGTGCAAGTGCTCTCTTCTGTCAAAAGTGCACCATTAGTAGCAAATAGGTGAAGGAAGAGGACTTACAACAAAGTCCAAAGTGGACCTCACTGCATGTAACTGACTGAAACAGGAGATTGGTGTACGGTTGAAATATTTATTTATTTATATTTACAACATTTAGGACGTTTTTGGTTGATTGAATCTTTATTACAATGCAATGGCAACACTTCAGGTCTGTGTCCTCTATCTGCAGCACCACCTCCTATTTGAATACAGTGATGAAATTTAACACAGCCAGCACCAGAGAGTAGGCACACAAATACCTGTGTTTTTGTGCACATCAAGCTGCTGTCTATAACTGAGTATTCCACACAGCTGCTGGAACTGTGGATGTCAAATCCTCTAAGTGTTATTCTGAGGAACCAGTGACCACAGTGGGTTCACACAGCTGCAGGTTTCATTCATTTAAACAAACTTTAGAACCAAGATCTAGGATGTCTTCTTTATAGAGAAAGGTTTTACTGGTTCTGACTCCAACAAGAACATCAGAAAGGCTGCTTTTTTCATTTGGCCCATGTCCCTTTACTAACATGGAAGGGTTGGGGCTTATGACCCATACAACAGCCACCAGGGGGTAATCGAATGGTTTTGGCTTCACTCTTGGGGAGCTGTTCATCTTTATATTTTGTTCCAACATCGACAAGCTGTTCTTAATCAACTGGTTCAAATCCAAAATGTGTACCCAAATATGTCCTAATTCAAAGTGACATACACTAACACACATCCGCACACACACAGAGCTTCAGAGGCGACAGAGTTAAGTTTGATAATGACGACACCCAATAATGTTCTCGTCAAACATAGCTTAAGTTTCCTCTGTTCTGCAGACATCTGGTACAAACACTCTCTAAAGTGTGCTCAAGAGCCTGAATATTAATCAAAGACTGTGTGTGTCTGTGTCTGCGTGTATGTGTCTGTGTGTGTTTGGTTCTGTGTCTTAATTACGTGATTCTATTAATCTTCATTGAGCTCTTTCAGGGGAGCGAGTGAGTCTACCTTTCTCTATCAGCCACACACGTCCATCTGTCCCCGTCATAGAGCGTGAGAGCTGAAGACGCACGCAGAGGGAAGGGGAGAGTTTGTCTTTGAAAACGTGCGTGCGTTTGAGAGAGAGAGAGAGAGAGAGAGAGATTAGTTAAGGCATAAAGAGCTTGCCAGCTTAATTGGCCTTGTGTGTATCCCTTGGCATTGTTGGCCTATGTTCACATGGGCCAACAATGCCAAGGGATATTCCTTATCCCTTGTGTGTGTTCCTGTACCTCTATGGTAGACCCTACAGAGTGATTTTTGGAAGGTAAGGAAATTATGACCGGTCCTCACTTTTTCAAGGTTAGAGTTACAATTAGGTTTATGTTTAGGTAAGGGTTAAGCATTTAGTTTGGGTCAGGGAAGAACCCATTCAATTTTTTTGCAGATTTGGACCCAGGAATTATTTTTCACTTTCTTTAACATCATAGGAATTTTTTTACAGATTTCACAGACTGATATTTATGTATGTGGAATGCGCTTCAGTTTGATCTGATTTAAGAGGACTGTATCCCTTGCCAGAGGTATGCGGTGTACTAAAGGCCATTCTTGTATTTCTTTGTTTTCTCTACAGTGGCTTTAATATGCTAATGTAGGAAACAGATAACTGCTGCTTGGATCCAAAATATTCCTTACCAGCACTTCCAAAGCTTTGTTTTATCTGTACACGTAAAGAAATGTAACAGTGGCAATTTGTTTTAGATATTGCAAAAATGTTTGCAATAAGCAATTATAATTCACTGATATGTGTCAGCATCAAATATCTTGGTCCTATTTTGGCTTTTTAGATGTAAATATCAGTATGTATTGTAGTGGAAATTTATCATGAGATGTGAAATAATGACTTTCTCAGACCGGAGTTGTCTTTGAGTTTTAATTATTAGCTCTGCAGAGGGTTACACAGTCAGCAACAAGGCTTCAGAGTGCAACCACGAGTAGTGAAAAAGGAAGGTTTTTATACAATGTGATAAACAGGAAACAAGACAGAAAGCAGACAAGAAATGTCTGCTGTCTGGCATCACTGCTACAGAAAGAGGAATCAACCCCAGCACTCAGTTGCACAGATAACGGTCAACAGGAGGTGAAATTACCAAGTAAGGGCATGAACTTTGAGGTTGCATCCGCTAAGTGCACAGAAAACAGTCAAAACAGCAGTAAGACATTCATCACAGTAGTAAGACATTGATCAGTGGAATTTTCCATTACAGTATGTATAAGTGTGCAGTGTGAACACAACAATTCTAACCTTAAAATGCCAAAATGAAAAATACCAAATTAAAATCACCCCAAGGTTCAAAATATGAAAAACTGATGTATGAGAGATTGATGTGAAACTTAATTCTGTCAACTTTGGGGCAGATTTTTATTATAGCACATAAAAGCTTATTTAAAATGAGGGTTGGATGAACTAGTTGAAGAAGTTACTATAATATACAAAGAACCTTGAGAACTGCACTTCATCCACATGGACATCTTAACCCCAGAATGATTCCACTTATAGTTTACTGAGTGTGTCATTGACTCATCATCATTTTATTAGTGTGCTCTCAATGAAAGGCAGAGGCAGCAGCTATTCCGCAGCCTCTGGTGCTGAGATCTCTCCGTACAAATAGACTGGTGTTGTCAGTGGGACGTGAAAGGGGCACTGCTGTGACTGATCAAAATACTCTGCGGACATCTGCACCGGTCCTGACACTCACGAGCACACTCGGCAGGTAGATGACGCCACAGTGAGCTGAGTGTCTCCCCATGTAGGGGAGGTACAGAAAATATATTTGGCCTGCTGATCTCATGCTACCACCTTACCATTCTCTGTGTATCTCACACACACACACACACACACGCACACACATCAGCTTTAGCTTTATGATCTAGAATACCAGATGCAAGGTTCAGTGGCTGAGTTGTGTACATGAGAAGATAGTAAGATAGATGTGTGTGGATGAAATGGCCTGTTTATAATGTATCCACGGGCCAGTATATGTGCATTAGAGATAGATACAGCAGAGGGTGAGGTTATCCAGTGTGTACGATGGGGCATCATGTAATAATCACCAGCCTGCAGTGTTTTAGAGAGAATTACATCGCCTGGGCATACTATAATAGGACGTGTATACACGTGTGTTATATTGAAGTATGTGATTCACCTCAGCTCACAAACCTTACATGCTTTAACACAGCCCAGTGATTGTGTGGACTAAACCCCTCAAGCAACACTATGATCCCAGTGGTTAAATTAAATCTTTGACATTTTAAAATTCCGGCATATCCAGTCAAATAATCTGGTTATATTTATTCATCAGGACATAAATGTATTCTATGGGGAAAATATGTGCATATATACTCCGGAGAATACATGTATGACCTCTATTTTTCCAACATTTCATTTCATTTGAATGTTGCTACAGACTCATTATTCAGTCTCACCAAAGGGGAAAGAAATCCTCAGATTCAATTACCCTCTTGATCATTAATAAATGTACCTAAAAGCCTCCCATTATTTTTAAAAGCACTGACATTGAAGCCATTTTGTTTACAGCTGGTCCAAAAACGAACAATGAGTGTTTTCCCAAGGTGTTTTTGCGAGTTCGACGAAAATAAAGTTTAGACTTGTATGTACTTCCTCTAAGAAATTCCCAAAAGCTCACACTCTAATGATGCGTTCAAACCAAACACGAAGCAAATTTTTGTGTTGTGTTACTTGCGCAAGTTTGGGCACAGGAACATTTGACTGCCATTTCCAGCGCTGCCTGAGGCTGACCGGAGGCTGGTTAGATGACCTGCTACCTCGGGTCGGTGCCAGGACCTGTCACAGGAGAATTTCACTCTCAACACTAATTGGGTTTCGCGACATTGCTAAAGCAAATATTTCAAGCGAGTGAGCTGTGTGACATTTAAACAAGAAATTTTGAGGAATCAGTTCATACAGAGCCTCATCCTGACCTATAGGCCTGAGCATAGATTTATCCATGGTTGTAACACAGGTTTCAACTTTCAAGGTCAAGACGGTTTCATGCACAAATTGTGGAGATGTTTCAAGGTATTTCTAAGACTAAACATGTCCTGGGAAATTGATGCTGAGCTTCTAATCTGAGTCTAGTAAGGACAAAGTTCTGTCTTCTCAATTAGGTGACATACTCTGAGCATGAGAGACACAGAGACAATCGTATTTTACTGTTACATTTTTAATGGTGTCATTTTAACCACTACAGTACCTTAGAACTTCTGTGAGTGTTCATTGGAGAGGAAGCTGGTCATGCTCTATGAGCTGTATATGTTAATTCTACACTACCATCTGCTGGGGAGACATTTTTTTTATCATCTCAAACGTCCTCATCCTAATGTATCATTGGATCCTGGTGCTTCTGCAGTTTCACCATGTATTAGGCAATGTGACATTACATGGGTTGGTGTTAAAAAAACGTTTTTCCAAGCTTGCCAACATGTTCCTGTGAACTGTAATATGTTGGGCACTTGTTGTGTCAGTGATGCTTTGCAGCTTTTCCTTTCAGAACAAACAACAGCCACAGGTTCAACTGGGGGTACGCTGCTTGGAGCACAGAGCGATGAGACACCTGTCCTGTGTGTCGCCTGCTTTTCCACCTGGCTTAAGGATGAGTCTCACAGTCAGATGGAGTAAAATCCTTGGGTTCATTAACACATGAACATTTAAAAGTACAGTTTGTTGCTACATTTGTTTATATCTGGCTATTTGTTCTGCTGGTTCTGAAACTACCAAAACACCCTTTTAACAGGGGAAGAAAAATGGAGAGACCTCAGAGACAGCCACATGTGAGGGATCCCTCTCCCAGGACGGACAGAAGATCAACAGATGCAGCGTGTAACTGAGAACATCAGAAAAATAACAGTATTTACAACATGGATTAGAAGAAACAGTTTGTAACATATTGGTAGAGTATGTGAGTAGGCATATTGTAGATCAAGCAGTTTTGTTGTAATCATAGTCCATGATCAGCTGCCACCACCAAGACGAGCCTGGACCGGCTGTAACTATAAGCTTTATCATAAAGGAAGGTTTTAAACCTACTCTTAAATGTACAGAGGGTGTCTGCCTCCCGAACTGAAACTGGGAGATGATTCCACAGGAGAGGAGCTTGATAGATGAAGTCTCTGGCTCCTACTCTGCTTTTAGAGACTTTAGGGACGACAAGTAAGCCTGAATTCTGGGAGCGCAGTGCTCTAGTGGGGTGATATGGTACTATGAGCTCTTTAAGGTATAATGGTGCCATATTAGTACATCAGATATGTGATACAGAGGTAATATAGGTATGGTCCTGCCCATTCCATATCCAGTAATCTACAGTTTTTTGTACAATATGGGATTTTTATTTTTTATGGATCAATTTAGAGAATAAATTTACATTGTAAAACAAGGATTGATTTTGGCCACAACTTTTGTGTTTTCCTTGCAGTTCTGTTCAAGTTTTATATAATGAACGTTACCAGGATTCCAAAACTCAGCTAAAACGAATTGTGCTATCTTTCGTTTAATTTTTTACACCTGTACTCCACCTATAGTGTCAATAACAGGACTCTTGCCTCTTCTCTGGATGAATATTGAAAAAAAGGAGAGTGTATTCTGATGAACTTTCATACTCAGTGACTCCCCACCAATGCCAGCGTGTTTAAAATGTCTGGTACATTTTTAGCCGTATTAAAACATCCCCCGATTGTGTCCTAACAAAACCAACATGAATTTGAAATGTTCTGTTGGAGAGAAAAGAAAAAAGTCTGTTTATTGTCTGAAAGCCAACACTGGCGTTGTCAAAGTTTATGATCACCTCTTACAAAATCACATTCTGGACTAATCTACCCCTCTAATTAAACACCACAGAGTAGGATAGTCTGAGCATATATATTCTGTTTTCTCACATCTTCAATACCGCAAAGGTAACATCACTTTCGTATCTCTGAAAGTAAGAAGATGAAATAAAGTCAGGTTAGATAGGTGTTTAAGGGACAGATCACTGTTTATTTAAAAGCCTCTTATGCTGAGAGAAAACTTGGAAGCCAAAAAATGTCAAAGAGGTGAGGACAGGGAAAGCTACAGAGAAAAAAACTAATGATTGCTCAGCCTTCAACAGAATGAGTCATGAAAAAGACAGAGAAAGAATCAGACTTAAAAAAATTATGAGAAACATTTTTAGATGACGCAGAAAAAAGAAAGGATAGATAATAAATGTTAAAGAGAGGAGAGGAAACAGGTACAAGTCGACATACGGAGAGAGAGAACCAGAGAATGATAGAAAGCAGATCCGGCCTGACTGTACGGTCCAGTGGTTGACTGCTGCTGACAAGAGGAAGGGAAGAAGAGGACAGGATTTTCCACTCCCTGAGAAACAACAGATACATAAAAGTAAATTAATAAAGCCACGGGCCATCTGTTCCTTTTCTGACCTGCTGTCCTAGTCTGAGGTTTGAAGCCTCAGTCACGAACAGTTTCATGTTGCCCCCTGCTGAGACGATGTTGCCTCGTTTCCATGATTTACCAAACTGAAATCCATTTCACCATCTTGAATCTGCTGAATTTCTTTAAGGACTGTGACTCCCTAAAACACATCATGGTCCAGTCCCACAACCCCTGTGGTTCCTTCCCATGTTCCATGGCCATCGCAGCTCTTCACACACCAGGCTCGGTAACACCCTTTGACCTCCCTGCTCAGGGGCGTTGCAGCGGCAGAGGTGGCTCAGAGAAAGGCTGATCCCCAGCTGCGGCAATTTTGAGAGAACCCTCTTAAATTCTCTGATCTGTTACTGTATGTGCAGGAGTTTGCAATGAGACCATTGTAGGATACCCCCATCAAGGTTTTCTGCCAAAACTGTGTAATTCGGTAAATTCAATTTTTTTTCCTAGAGGGCCCTTGTGTCACCCTCTTTAAACTGAATTACATCCATTCACAGGCTCTCAAAAATAATCTGTTTCCGTCTTCATTAAATCTCATATTATAGCACGTTTAACAGATGTAAGGGCTCTATAACACCATTAAATGTGAGGATTTATTGATTTATGACTTTGATAAACCAGTAACATCCAGCAGGTCTTTGTTTACTAGCCAATACTGACAGGCTAACCTGCTAGCCCCTGGTCTAGGTAAATGGTAGCTGATAGACATGTAGAACTTTTAAATATTTCTTTACCTCTACTGAGAGGGTCACAATCAATGTGAGTTATATATAAAGCCCCAAAACAGATGTTAACTAGCTTTTTTACAACCAAAAACAGATGTTATGGAGTCCACAATACAGAATAAAGCAGTACAATGTTTACCTGTGTCTGTATGGGGTCAAAGGTAATGGGTTTAAAATTACCCCGACATGACTGGCGTGAAAATGTGCTTTTCGTACTTTGGAAGATTGCAGTTGGTTTATGTAGAGGATGATGATTATACAAATCACAGACAGATCAGATATTATCCCTCGATTATCTCATCCATCAATCCTGTTCTTCTCCATCCTGCAATCAAACTGTGGATTTGCACACAGCTCCCGACATCATCCGATCTCAGCCATAATCGTTCTTTAATCATCACAACAATACTTTCCCAGCTGCTCTGTGCGTGTATGTGATTGTCTGTTGTTGTGTGTTGAGATGAAATAAACAAGTCCTCCTCTGTTCATCTCTCAGTCTAACAGGTTGCTCCTCGCTATCCTTTGCTGTTATTTCATGTTACATCTCTCTCCTGCAGTGACCATTTTACATCCCTGTCAGCATTTGTTGGGGTTAATTAAAAATAGGATGCCAGGTGGTGCAAGTGACCGAAAGCTATTGGTTCTGGTCTAAACAGGCATATGTTGGTATGTTAATGGACCCCAGATGGAATGAGACATTTTGTCCTGAAAACAAACAAAACATTTGCGAGAAAAGACGGTTTTAGAAGCACCAGTATTGATTTGTCAGAGCAAATGATTTTTTCTCTCTTTTAAAGAGACTTAATTATTAGTAGGCTGGGCTTTAAATGGAGTTGAGGATGATAGAAAGATTTATGAGAGCCTGTGGGAAAAGTCTGTTAAATATTGGGAAAAACACTCTGAAGAATTACGTACTGATAATTCACTAACGGCCTTAATGGGTTGAGAAGCTTAATCTAAGAAACAGAAGATTGTGTGTGTAATGTAAATGGATATATTAAGTATACAGACTGGTTTAATCAAGTTGAAGGCTTTAATTAATCATTGATTTCACACGGTGAGTCCAACTTCATTCCCAGCCGTGAGGTGTGGATAAAACAGAGGAGTGGGAAGAAACATTTTAACTTTCAAAGATGGAGGACAGGCCAGAAGGAGGCACAACTGGACTTTCCAAAATAGTTTTTTGGGGGGCAGGCATTGGTGTGTGTTTGGTGCTGATGTCGACAATTTGCATGTAAAAATCATTTGCACTTAATCACACCCATTAAATCAAAAGTGATTCACAAATGCCTCAGCACAACAGTGCAGGCGTTAGTGGTTAGCAGGTGATGTTTACTTTAATGAGCCACAATCAAATCAATCTGTTGTCTCACAACAGAAACAGAAAATGAGAATGAAAGCAACTCTCTGTGTTATGAATTCAGTAATGAGTGGGTGATGGTGGAGGTCAGGAGAGGACAGAACAGAGTTTTAACCAGCTGAGACTGTCTGCCGCACTGCTTAACACATGTTGGCTGTCATCAACAGTTACTTTGATTTCTGAACTGAAGAGGAGCGTGAATAAATTTAACAATCCTCCCAATGTTAAATCAGTGGGGTTGAAGACCTTTACCAAAATGTTACAGAAACGTCGTTTAACAGCATTTCCACATTTAGCTGGCTTAGCAAAAGAGTTAGGTTGCATTTGCTCACTTTAAATGCGATAGAAATGTAAAGTAATTTAATAATTTCCTAATTAACTTTCTAGATTCTAATTTAAAAATTTTTAAGATATATATATAAATATATATATATATATATATATATATATTTTCCCTTAATAAGAGACAAAAAACGTTAAGAGGGAGGGCATGACCTGCAACCAAGGTCGGCTGACCTTAAGTCATACTGTGGACCCCTAGGTTAATCATAGACTGTATTTAAAGATGGATGACATATCTACTTTCCAAAAATTAAGCCAAAATATACGAATGCTGCTGAGAGAGTCTGCAAAGTAGTGATCAGGGGATGGAGCCTTCTTTTCCTCCTGCTGTCACAGGAAATGTACTAATTCTTATGAGCACAGGTAAAAATGTGACCAAAGCCCTGTACTTTTCACATGATGATACCTGAGCCAGTTCCAAGTACCTGACAAAGGTACTTGGCAACACAATGACGCGCTGATGTTTAGGAGGACATTTTTATATAAAAGGCATTTTGCTACAGTTGCCATTAAGCAATGGGGTGGAAGTAAGAAGTTATATATTTACAATTCTTAATTGTGTATTTTAGACCCTGTCATTTTACTCTTTGGTATTTTTTATCACATAAATATATCTGATGATAAAGCTCTGATAAATGGTATGTATATGAAACAAAATGAAAGGAGCCACATCAGCAGCTGCAGGAAGGAAGAAGCTGCTGGTGTTTCTCCATGTTTTAGAGAGGACAGAAATATGCAGCCCGAGCTGCACTGTAGTGTGCATCGCGTTTCTGCTGCTGTTTTTGATATCCCTGTTGTGGCTGCAGAGCTCATTTTGAGGAGCATAGTGAGACCAGACAGGCTGAGTGGACTGGTTAAATTTTGCATTGAGAATGAACAGGCAGAGAAGATGAACCAAGAGCAGCTGGTGGAGGATTCACAATTCACAAATCACTTGCAGCCTTCAACAATCAGTGCCTTTAGTAGTGTGCTGTTTCGTGTGGGCGCACGACATTATGTGCAAAAACTTTCATACAGACTATTACTGTGTCAGATATTTCAGTTAGTACACTTTCATGTACAATGGGTAGACAGTGTCATCACTGGCGTAGAGTGTGAATTCTGAGTAAGATTGTCCAAAATCAGACATGGTCGCTGAGTCACTCACCGGAAATGGAAATTACAACAACTCACCACGATTGTTGCCCGTCAAAATGAAGGCTACTTTGCGATACTCTATGCAGCCATTGGGGTCGTAATTTGTAAATATGTTGTTCCACTACATAACCATGATGGAGACCATTGAAGGTGTCCATTGTTTTACACTCAACTTGTTGACCACTTTGAGAGCACCATTCAGATACTTGTATTGCGGGGCATGTTGCCGAACTTGAAAAACACAAAGGACAGATAGCATATTTGTTTATTTTCTCATCTTTACAATCTGGTATATATAGCCTAAACCCTACATAAAGTAATGACAATATTTTTACATAAACACAATTCCCAGTACTCTTTCCACCTCTGCTCAGTACTTATGCAGTCACATAGTTAATTTGTATCCTTCTGGTGGCACAAAATGAAAGTTATACTTGGCTTAACCTCTAATAAAACATTTGTAATTTAAGGGGGACCTACAAACTGGAAGTAGTTCTTATTGTCTTCACCACCAAGTCATTCTCTGCAGAATCATATAGGCTCCATCATGAGTTGCTTGATATGGATGGTTTACACAGATTGTTGTTTTGGTCTCTGTTGTTCACCAAATAGTTCCAGAATTGAACAATTTTTTTCAAGAGAAAGTTATAGAAATTTAGTACGTATGGAGCATGTGTATGTCAGCTGTTCAAGTGTCCTTTTCCATGTCCTGGAGTATGACCAGAGATCGATGGTTTACCTCTGCTTCCAGTCTTAGTGCTATAAACTGGGTTTATCACATCCTGAAATGAGATTGAAATCCTCTCACTTAAAAGTGTATTTTTCTTCTTTTTCTTCGTCTTTTTCTTCAGAGAAGAAAAACTAGACAACTCCTTAGATTTGTATTCATTGTTCTTATATCACTGGGTTTGTTTTCACTTCTATCAATTCCTGAACTTTTCTTTCTCTTCTCCCAAACCCCCAATTTTGTTCTCTCATGTCCTCTCAGTCCCCACTTGTTATCTTTTCCTCTCTCGTCTCTCTTCTTTTCTCCCCTTCACCTCTTGCTCCCCACTTTTCCCACCAGCATTTCCCACTTTTTGCATGCAGTTGTGAGTGTTCTGTGGAGTCCCTGAGTCTTCTTTTAAGCTCCTCCTAAACCCTGGGAACAGGAGACAGGGAGGTGGGGTGGGTAGATCCATCCTCCTCAGGGTCTCCTCTCTCGTATTCAATCTCAAACCGTACGATCTCCCTCTTTACCCTAGTTCTTAGTTTCTTGCTCGTTTTCCCACAATCTCTTTTTACCATTTTCTCACTCATTTTCCTGCGATATACATTTCTCTCGCATGTCTCTTTCAATATGTTATTTAAGCAGTGTTGTCTCCCAGCTCCTCCCCCATGTAATTTTTTCCCCCTTGTCTCTCTCACATTCTGTTCATCTTCCTCCCTCTCTCTATCTTTCCCTCTGATCATAGCATTGCCTGTGTGCTGTAAGCTGTGTGGATCTTCAAAAGAGAAACAGTAACTCCACTTTTCTCCCGATGGCAATGTCTTTCTTGCTAAGGTGCCAAGGATGTTGGAGGGAAAGACTTTGTGAGTCATGGAAACAAGAAAGATGAAAAGACAAAGACACAGATTAAAGACAAAACTCAGACAGAAGAAAAAAAAAGAGAGGAAATCCAGAATGCGAGCAAAAATAATCTGAAATTCTGTCTTGTGACAATGTGTTTGAGGATCACAGCAGGAGTGGTGCTCAAATGTCAGAGAGGCGATTGGATGAAGTTATCGCTCTTGTAGAATCCAACTCAATAAGTTATATAAAAACGGAATCTATCTTTAATGGAAGGGCATCTGGAGTTTATCATGACGCAATCATGCAATTGGACTGAATGTGTTGCTCGGCCTCTCTGCCACTCACTGAACAAAGGTATGCCTTTCACTCACTGTCTTGAAGCTGCTACTGTTGTCGCTGTGTTTTGAAAAAAAGTTCCAAAAACATCAGTAAATCTTGCCACATTTCTGTTCTTTCTGCAGCATTGAGGGACACCAATATTCTGATGTTAACTTCAAAAAGCTTTAAAAAGCCAAACTACAAGTGTAAGTGGCATATAAGTGCACCTAAACTGAATTTTTTTTTTTTAAACAAGCGTGTAGTTGAAAGAGATGTGTCTTTACACTGCGGCAGAAGATGTGTAGACTTTCTGCTGCCTTGGAGCTCGCTCCACCATTTAGGAGCCAGGAGAGCAAACAGTCATGATATTGTTGATTGGCTAGTGAGGGAGCAGCAAGCCCATTGGCAGATGCAGAGCAATAGTCAGAATATTGGTGTCCATATAAATGTAGTCACTGATGACCATCATTTGAAACATTAAATTGACATTTGATTTCTGGTTAGAGGGGCAATATGTTCCATTAACACAGAGAGCCATAAATACAATAATTTTTCCTTTTCCCCTTCAACAAAAAAGGAAAAACAAATACGAGTAAACTGTGAGGTGAGTGAGAAGTACAAAAAAATCCATTTAACTTGTACTTGCACTTACTTAGCCTCTCATGCTTGCTTCCTCTGTCCGCAAGCCCAGGCATTTGAATTAAGCACAGGAAATTCAAATAAAATCCACATAATCTCTTTGACTTCCTTTATTTGTGCCTGAGTATTTAGAATCTAATATGTCCCCTGTCTCTCTTTGATTCAGGCTTTAATGCAGCGCTCCAAAGTTTGAATTTAGGAGGTTTGAACTTGGCTGAGAAGTTGGCAGTAGCCACATTGTTCTTTTCCACAGCCTCGCTGCTGTGAGGTGAGTGTCAGAGACAGAGCTGCTCATTAGCAGCAGAGTCAGTGGCTATGCACGACAGGCTGGATTATGGTATGGGACTGGAGGGAGAGCAATAAGGAGGTGTGAGCTGGCAGGGGCAGGACGAGTGACAAACTGTGAAGTGAGAGTAAACAACTCTACTCCACCAAAAAGTACATATGTAGTATGTAAAAAGCACTGTATACTCTATCTGTCATTTCTACATGAAGTACAAGTATATAGTTACATCTTTTCTTGTCTTCTTTCTGTCTTCTCCTCTTGCAAGAGCAACACAATGTGGCTATTTTAAAATTTCTAAATATATTCTGGACAAATAGCCAGACCTCAATAACGGGTATGATGCCTAACTACAGAAAATGAGGCATTAATTGTAAAAATTCCGTGAATATCCTGTAAAATAAATTCATATACAGTTCATTATGTATTTCTTCAGAGCAAAGAAGTTATGTTAACCTAAACCTTTTCTGAATCCCAGGATAACCAGTCCACCAGTGAAACTGAGAAGTAACCAGTTCTGTGCTTCCATAGTTAATAAATATGCATTGGACTGGCTCTTGTCTGGTTGTGGCTCACATTGTATCAGTGAATATATGCATAAAGTTGAATTTTACTCATTTTGTATTGCAGCTGGGCACCTTTTTAAACCACTACCTTAGCAAAAGGCAGCCTACCACTGTCCCAGCTTCTGAGTAAGTTACACAAACATATCTGTGAACCAGGCAAAACACAGTCAGCTATCATAAACTCTTCAACATAATGTCTAAGCATCATTTCTAGGTGCATTGAATTATACTTATTATAGTTCACTGTAGATTATCTAGTTGTACACCCCTTCCATTTGCTATGAAACATATGGACACTGAAAGTTTGCTGCACATGGAGAGATAAAGATAATTTTGTGTAGTTTATCATCACTCTGCACCGTTTGTAGTGTGTGCTGTCTTGTTGTTATCTGTTGTAATTCACTAACCCGTCCTGAGCTTAACATCAAATCTTATCTGTGAACCTCAAGGACAACAAATGTCATGGAATACCAGCTTTGTTCCTCAGGGCATTCAAAAATAAATAAAAATGTATAATCAGAACATAAATTGATGACTTATTTTTGGCACGATACTACTTTATTTTTCCTGAACTTCGAGAGAATACAATTGAGGCAGAGGCAAAAGCTAAAGAGAATCTTCTCATTTGATTGTTGCATGTATAAACTATAGTATGTGTGTGCCACCAATCCCACTGTGAAATATCCTAGTATAATATTCAAAAGATGCTCCTCTTTCTTATATTAATTACTGTTCTACTGAGTCCTGTCTTGCAATCCACATTTTTCTTTCAGTGCTTTCAAATGTTCAATTTAGTTTCTCCAGCTGTACCATACAGATAGCAGTACACTTGTACCAAGGATGTTACCTAAATAGGTCTAATAAATGGCCTGTCATCTGCATACACATCCAACAGATTCCATGAGAAAGCACCAGTCTACAATAACAAGGGCAGGCACATATTGTATAATTTTTTTATTTATATTTTTGTTGTTTTTGATGACACTTGAGGTCAATATTTCAGTTGTTACCATAGTGTGGAACAAAGTTGGAAGATCAATAACTTCCCATGTCCGTGTCTAGCCTTGTGTGTAGTGCTGATAGCGCTTGGCCAAGAAGGAAATTGGCACGAGTGCTCCATTGTTTTTTCTCTTGAGGGTAATGAACGCAAACCACAGAGACAGTGATTAAACACAAGACCAAACTTCCAAACAGAACCGCTCAGTATGTCTAACAATGGGACCACTCAGACAATGAATAACAGTGTGTGTGGCAGGGCAGATATGATAGTGAGGATAATAAAGAGGGAAAAGAAGGAAAAAGTTATGACAGAAGAGGAACTATGGAAATCACTAAGTGTTCCATATTACATGAATGAAAAATAAATAATGACATGCCATGATTGTCTGTGACTGTCTTTATTTTACATGCTCCTTGCCTCTCTCAAGCTAGCAAGCTCTACATCTACTACCAAATATAGCCCATTAGCTCCTGATATCTTAAACAACAAGATCACTAAAGTTATTCCTAATCAAACAATTAGTACACCCTATAGACCTGTGTCTGTCCATAGTTTACACTGAGAAAAAACAAATTTAAATATTAATACCAGGTGTATATGTAACCAGGTTAAAAACTGTTGAGTTACAATCTTTATTGTTGAAAACAACACCACTGCCATCAAGGTAGATAAGATTGTGATTGGAAAAAAATGACATGATGAAACTGTAACATTGATGGGTTCTTTAAAAAATATATATATATATATATATATATATATATATTATTAAATAGAAATGGAGTCCTGTAAAAATTATCATGAAATAATAATTCATGCGTTAAATTGTAATACTTAAAAAAATTATTTCACCCCATATCATTATTTTCTTGCCTCACAGCAACACTTTCAACCGGTAAAACAGGAAACAGCTCATATTAACACATTTTGTGCTGCAACTCCCAGCCAAGAGCTACAAACCATAAGCTGAAAGACACTATAGACACAACTCCCAGAGCTCTGGTCCCTGAAGTCAGACAGACGGACATGAGCAGAAAGAATGTCAAGACAATAAGAGAAGCCCAGAGAGGAGTTAAAGGAAACAGATGAGCAGGGGAGGAAAAAGAACAGAGATCAATGCTTTATCAATGTTCCCAGACCCTAAAATCCCTTTAGGCTCAACATTAACATAATTGCAATTGCTGCTGGGGTTTTTTCAAGCGCCATAACAATTGATTTTACAGTTCATTTAATTAATATATTTCCTTGTTGTAATTGCCAAGTCATTCCAACACACCCTCTATGGTTATCATTACATAGAGAGTTTTAGCTTTTGTGCAGAGAGAGGGATAAAACACAAAGGGGGTGCTGTGGGGTTAAGAGAAGATAGAAGCATACTTCTACAGTCTACAGTCACTATTAGGCAGCAGAGAGTTCAGAGGCAGTTATCAGAGTCCCGCACCAGGTTGGATAACCCACAGAAAACCTGTGAAAAAAGGTATGAGTAAGAGTAAAAATTATCTAAATGCCAGCGGGTAGTGGGTGAGAACTACAGTATGTCTGTTTTTGCTGGAGAAATCTGCAATTTAAATGCTTTTGCAGTATTTTTTTACACTTAAATCAGCTTAAATGAAGCCTAGTCTGCCGCAAGGATTTATTTCATTGTGAAAGCCTATAAGGTCAGTATGAAGAATACACACACGTAGCTGTTACGTATCCTTGCTGACTGTCAAGGAAATAGATACAGTTACAGATACATACATTTCTTTCAAGAGAAATAGACAAACAATACTATTATACTGGGGTAATTTAAAAAAAACAAGCCAGTGTGCCAAGTTAACGGGGATTCACTCAGTTATAAAAAAAATGTCATCATTACAGCCTGAGACATGCAGCTAAACTGGATGAGCTGTAAGGAAAATGCTTTTGTCCAGAATTAACACTCTTCGAGTACACTTTGTGGAGACAATGATATGCAGTCAAGTTTTGTGATGAGTGAGCCAACAGCTAAGAAGCTGAAACCTCATTCAGAAGGAGAATTAGTGAAAGAGCCTGGTTTACAATGCGGAGCTGCCAAAACCAGACAAAGTAAAATTGTGCATTGTGTGCAAAAGCCTAAGATGACATCTGAATATGCCATATTCTACTCTGCCTTATTTAATGTGGAAGCAGCTGATGTACCTGAAAACCACAACATAAAGTCATTGAGTAGGAACCAGTAAGGAGCTGTAAGGGTCGGAAAGAACATTTACTCAAAAACAGTCGGTGGAACAAGCACCTGTGGGCAGAACTGAAACCTAGCTCCAGGACTGTCAATTCACATGGAGCCCCATAGCACGTCACACGGGGATCAAAACCTGAATGCATTGTTTGAGCACACGTTATCAGAAAGGGGGAGAAAGCAAAGGAGAGAGAGTGTTTTTCTCAATAGGCAATATGTGTGAAGAAGTGAAATTAGCGTCATTCACGTCACAATCTCAAATAGAAATATTTGAACTTAAGCAAAAGATTCACATGACGTGAAATCCAATCAATGTTGCGAATTAAACTCATTGGTCAATGATCCTGACACGGACCCAAACTAGCAGGTAATCAAACTGGCTGCTAGCCGTCGGGTAGCTCTGAAAACGGCAGTCATTCTGGAGAAGATGGTGAAGGTGCCTCTGGATGCTCATTTTGACCCACAGACGACAAAGCTTCTCCAGTGTTTCCACAACAGGTACAATGAAACAATTGTTTTATTTCAGCCAGTAGTTTGTGCTTTAACATCTGAGAGATCAGAAAGATGTGCAACCTCATTGCTAAAGCCACAAAACACTACAGACAGCATCTGAGAATCTTTGAGATTTAATGTAATAGTTGAAATTGTGTAACATATACTGTACATATGGTACCTGTGTAAATATCTTTTTCGCTTACCAAATACTCCCCCCTGTGTGGTGAAATAGAGAAACAACATTTTAAATGTAACCCTGTGATAGTTAACGGGAGTTAACAGCTGCTCTGTGCGCACATGAATACACAGTGACACAACAGAGGGTAAAACCAGTGGTTGTAAATGCTGTAAATCAGATTCACTCTCCTTCACCCTCCCCCGGGCAAAACTCACAAGTACAAAACAATGACAATAACACCAAGCTATTTAAAAAAAATTGAGCTTCCCATTAAAACTGACTTTATTACTCTGTGTCCGAGAGCTTTCATTTGTAGTTATAGCTATTGCACTCAGATGTGTGCGACTTTACAGCCAAAGAACACAGGGTCTCCCGTATCCTTCATATGAACAGACAGCTGAGGTGCAACCTTCACTCTTTCTCCTCCTCGTCCCCCCTTTGCTTATCTATACACCCACACTATTTTCCTATCCCTCTCAAGGCCTCTCCCTCCACTCACTTCTCCTCTCTTTTCTTTCTTTCTCTCTATCTCTCTCTCGCTGCTCATCCTGGACACCGAAGTAAGGTCCTTGGTTGCCGACTGCCCACCTTTCCTCCCACACACACTCGCTCGCCTTCCTCAGAGCCCACGCACACGCACACCCTTTCAAGTCTCCTTTTAAGTCACCAGAGAGCATTAATATGAAAACATGTCTCATTATTGCATTCACAGTGCACGTTCAGAGTCATCTGCCTGCCACCCAAAAGCAGAGCATGATAAACTTGTTCTTTACTAAAACAATTAACTCTTGGATGTAGGCACACGGTGGGAGAAGGAAAAAATGAACCAACAAACTTCTATAGGGAAGAAGGCAGGAGCTGAGTCTTGAATCTTTTTTTTCTCACCCTAAACCAGTGAAATCCGCAAATCATGTCTATACATAACAATGAGTCCTAATTCAAGCACTTTCACTTTGCTGTAGGTTTAATTTTCTTATGCAATGGATTCAAGTGCCTTTTTCATCTTGACAACTGTCATACACTAAAACAAGCTTAGCTGTATAAACGCATCATCTCACTGGCAGAGACCTTGCCTTTCTTTCATAAACAGCAAATTTCAATAATGAGTATGGATTCAGTTACTTATTAGAATGAATTCATTGCAGACTAGTCTGCATTTTGCTTCTTGCATCAATCTCCTCAATCAATCAATCAATCAAATTTTACTTGAATAGCCTATATTCGCAAATCAGTCTCTTGCCATCACTCTATTTCTCTTGGAATATTTTAAAAGTAAAATAGGTACATATTACCACTTTAATAGACTTTTTCTGGATGTTTTTCTGTACTTTTATTGGCTGTTCCAACAAATCTATAATCTTCAACCGCATAAAATCAATTTCACTCCCACAAATGTCCAATAAATCCTTGTGTTTCAATCACACCACAATTTGAATGTAGACATAGAAACCAGACTGACTCTGTCTACAAGCTGGCAATGGTGGGCCTCCATTGTGCTGATCTCGTGCCGATAGGTTAGATCTAGCTCCAGCTTTCAGATTGAAATTGCACCTTTACAGTATCATATTCCTGCTGGGATTAATTTGTTTTTTGACACAGAGATCGGACAGAAAGATAATGTTCATGAAAACTTTTCCCCAAAATCTGTGCCATGTTATTTGCCTTTATAGGAACTGTTATGTTCGAACATGACTTTAGTGACTATTATACTGTCAACTGTATATCTTGCTATTCCATAGGCTTTATCTTTCTCTTTTTCTTCCAGAAGCTTCACCTTTAATACAGTTTTTTTTTACTTTATATGTGACTGTAACAAATACCCCTGATACCAACATTTATATACTTAGTTTTGTAGCTTTTAACTTATAAATCTGTTCATTTCAAGAAAATTCTGTCGAAGTGTGTGGCTTGCGACACTGCAGTTTTGCATTTTGTTACACAAGCAAAGTGTTTACAGAAGAGAAACCCTGTCACCGCTCATTTCTCTACAGTTGTTTGGTTTACGTTTCTAGCACTAAGAAGCGTTGTCCTTGAGTTAGACCCACTACATGCACATTCTCTCATTATGGGTAAAATGAGCTGTCAAAAACAATGTAAATCTGGTTTTGAGAGATAAAAACAATTATTTAATATGTGAAATATCTGTAACTCTACAAGTTGACACGTATTGGAAACACACTCACATCAACTGGAGGTTGCACAAGAATGAAATACTATTTCTCACAGCTGTTGAGAGATTCGTCCTTCACAGCCTCTGTGATTCACAGCTCCTTATTAAAACTTTACAGACTCAAAGGGAATCCCTTTCAATCCAATGACAACGATGAATAATGTTTTTTGTGCGTGGGATTATGTTGTCTGTGTGTGTGTCTGTTCCTGTGGTCACAGTGAGTGTTCTTTTGTGTCGATCTCAAAGTGTGTATAGTTGAAAGTGTGTTATGTGACTGAGTGTCACATAGAGATCTGTCACTCTCCACTGTAAAATGGAAATGTCCTTCACCATGGAAACAGACGGACACTTCTGTTTTCCCTGTGTTTCAAATTTTCACTGCAGTACAGTATGAAAAGGCAATGTAAGCAAAGGGTAAATGTGCCTGTGTGTGATCTTTCCTCCATCTTCCATCTTCCATCACATGCTCTTAGACATTCTGCAATTTGGTAAGTCAGCACCGGTGTACACTCTTTTGTGGATGATTTTATAGTCCATTTCCACTGTTGTGAACGTGATGTAGCCTCTGTGTTGTTTTTTTCATTTTGCCATCCCTCACCTGTCCACCAGGTGCCCATGGTGGTGCCCATAGTGTACCTGAGGATCATTACCATGTCAGTCCCTCTGACCTGCTGCCTGCTTCACCTGCTGCACCTCATAAATTATTGGCCTCGGTCCCCTGTCAGCAGTGTTTTCCCCACCTACCCTATTGTTCCTCCTACTTTCTGACAGGCAAATATAACCTTAATAGTAGAAACACACATAGCACAGGACAGACAACTCAGCTGCCTTTTTTATTGTAATCTCAATATAAATTTGACAAATCATATTCAGAAGCTCAATCTGGTTTAAGCATTTAAGTATTAAACAGTAAACGATGAGCAGCAATTTACCTTCATTTATCCTAAATATGTAATGCATGTCAGGTGGGATAGTTTACGACAACCACATGTTTCTTTGTTCTGGAGACAAAGGAGAGCCTCCAGAACTCAGTCTCCCAGGGTGCTTCAACTTCACACCTAGGTGTTAAAACGGCCGCTGGACACAACTTTCAACCACTATTGGTCACTCTGGGCCCCATGACCCATGAGGTCACCAGGCCAATATAAGCCCAGTTCCCTCTCTCTTCTTCCTCTGGTGTAGAGAGGTGTAGTTCTCCAGCTCACCCAGCCAGGGAAACTTCCTCCCTACCCAAGCTCTACCAAACTTCAGGTTGAATTGTGCCAACCTCTACACTGTCAAGAACTCCATATCCTTCAACTTTGCTAACTACCTATATGGTAATTTTGGTTATAGTTATTAATTTAATTATTAATCAGAGTTCCAAATTTGTAGTTAGTACTTTCATGAGACTTAATCAATAAATCAGCTATCTTGTCTCTTCCTTTGAAGGGTGGTGCCCCAAGGGACCTTTAATCAATTAAAGTTATATTTAATAGTAATATTTTCACTATTAATATTCAATATTTTTTCTGATAACCAAATATATTGAATGTCGAAAGGCACACCATTTAATGGTGTCACGCTTAAGGTATAATATTCACAACACACATTCACAATTTATTTTGCCTAAAATACAAACTTTATGTATGTAAATTACATATACAATTTTCACGTAACTTTAATAGCTCAATAATAAAGTTCAATGTAAAGGGTCAATGAAGAGTTTTATATCATGTTGAGATGATAAAGTTACACTTTTACACTACAAATTTTTGTAAAATGTATATATTACCTAAACTCTTTACATTGAACTTAGGTAATAAAGTTACATGACAATTATATATATGATTTAAGTAAGATTCAATTTTTAGGCAAAAGGTTTTGTGAGTGTATAATTCTAGTCCACAGAGGTCAATCAATCAAATTTTATTTGTATAGCCCATATTCACAAATCACAATTTGTCTCATAGGGCTTTAACAAGGTGTGACATCCTCTGCACTTAACCCTCAACAAGAGTAAGGAAAAACTATTAAAAAAAACTTTTAACAGGGTAAAAGGAACATAGAAACCTCAGAGAGAGCCACATGTGAGGGATCCCTCTCCCAGGACAGAAGTGCAATAGATGTCAAGTGTAAAGGAGAACATCACCAAGATAAGGGTTTTAGCAGCATTGATAAGAATAAACATTTTTAAGCATAACTGAAGGTCAATGAATTGATGGATTATTGTCAGTAATGGTTGAGTATCTGAGGAGAAATACTATATATCAAGCAGTCCTGCTGCAATCATAGTCTATGTCAGCAGCCACCACGATCATGATCCACCATCTATCCCAGAATGAGATGTGTGCTGGTGACAAATTTCACGGGCTAACTATGTAGATGGTAGAGCTGCAGTAAGTGTAGCTGCTCCAGTAACTAATGAAGCAAACAGTAATAGTGAGACAAGCTGGTGACGCAAACAGGAAATCCCTCGTAGAACAGGCTGTCTCATTTCAGCTCAGCCTGCATGGCCTACACGGTTGACAGAGGCCAAGCCTTCTTGACTGGGCCGACCAAGTCCTTTGAAGGATGCAGCGCCTGAATTGGGACACAGCTTTGGACTTCAAAGTCACCTGTCGAGTTGCATTGTGGGTAATATGGGCTCCAGATTATCACAAAGAAGACAAATGTTTGGCATAAAAGGATGATAAGTCAGTCCATCTTTTGTCTAACAATGTCATAGGGGTGCAATGCTTAGGGTGGAGTACCCTGCTGCAGAAAATTACAACACTTATTGGCATGACTAAGCGTCTTTCCTCTTATCAAGTAGCCTAGATCATTTTCTTGCCAATATACTAAATATATTTAACTAAATATCCCCTTAACTTACATTCAAAGGCTCTTGCAACGGTTTCCCCTAAGAAACAAGACACAGTGTAAATAAGTGACTTTTTTAACAGTCAAAACCCATTTGGTCCTTAATATTTGGCTTAAATTTTCACCATTTTTAACTTCCCAAAGATTATCTTCTCAGGCTGCAAGTTATTGTAGGAATTAAGTATATAACTTCCCATGAGCCTCTTTTATACATACATAGCTAAGTGGCTGAGCTCCATGCTGTTTACCAGTCCTGCCCTGCACCATATACACTCATATGAATTAACACCTGGCAGATGCCCAGTACTATACTCTACCTTTTGTTCATTTCCGTGCCCAGCCCATATCTTTCCAGCTGGCGCAAATATTTGAATTGACAACTTTCCTTAGTACCACACCTGTACAACAATGCTTCCTGTTCAGTTGTGTGGTAAAGGTGGATCTATGATGAACATGTGCAGGTTCTGCTTGGTGGAACTAGGCATCATTAATTATAAGTTGAGGAATGATCAGACCGTTGCTTCCAATTTGTCTTCCTGGTTTTGGGGTAATGAGCCTCTTTTGTGTATGTTGCTCAATTTACTGAACAACACACACATGCACGCTACAGCACATGCACAGTAGTCATTCACCTGCTGTACACATGCACACGCACAAACACAAGCTCGCTCAGGCCATATATTCACACAAACGCCATTAAGTTAATTAACTAATATATCTTGCCAGGCTCTGGCCCCATCTATCACAGTGGATATAAAGTTACTCACAGGAGACAAGAGACAATGGCCTGTTACAACAAAGAGTTTCCAACAATCGTATCTTGTTTCTAAGAGGAGCAGAGGAGGTAAAGAAAGAAAATTAGAGGGTGGAAAGGGACAGAATCAAAGGGATAACAGACACACGCACACGCACACACACACACACACACACACACTAATGACTGAGTATTGTGTCAATACTGGCTTCAAAGTGCAGTCCCGTGCCTACATCATGGTTTGCTGGTGTAGACTGTGATAGTTTTACACAGTGGGTTCTGTCCCTCAAATGTGTATTCTGTTTAGCTATACAACAGCACCCCCTTGGGGAAGTTCAGGTACATAACCATTGCCAGGGGTCAAGGTGTGAATCTCCCCGGAAGTAGTTCAGGGTTAGTTTATTTGCGTTAGTTTATTTGCGTTATTTATAGACGTCAGCTCTACACATAAGTTGTGTTATTCTTCTACGGGCTAACGCATCGTCTGTAAGTATTGTTGTTTACAAATTGTGTCCTTACAACCAGAAGGTTATCTTGCCACACAGTATTATGTTTACAGCGGCAGTTTTGCCGAGCGGCTACACTAAGCTAACGGGTATCGCCGTGTCTTTTAAGATACGAGCCGCCGTGTGATGTTTATTATTGAAGTAGCTCTGTGAGCCACATTGTAATCTGTCATGTCTGTATTGTTTTTACAGTTTCACCAACTCATTAAATTTCGTGAAAGTTGACATCTCTGATGTGGAGTTTTTTGAGAGCGTTAAGCTGGTTGGATAGCTAGCGCCAGCGCTAGCGACACCTTCACACAGTGTAAAACACTTAGTTCAGAGCAAAAACAGTTTTTACAGCTTGCAAGATACAAAGCAACAGTCCAGCTATTTCCACATCCCTTATTGATTGCATTAATGTATTGTTTTTGAAGTTGTGTCATTCTAGTGTAATGGAAAAAAAGTTATTCTATTGTATTCAATGTCTGAATTGTTGTTAATTAAATCATGTTTAATTATAATACTCATACTGTTAAGACTAAAATCTATGTTTTTCTTTGAATATGTGTCTGTGAAGATGGCAATGAAACTGAACTCTAAACAAATGCAGTGTGTTAGACAGGGGTGGGGGCAGGGGCAGTTTGGGCTGAATATGTGGGAAAATGTGCGGCCTTCACATAGTGACTGATAGAAGCCGTTGCTGGCTGGTTTTAATCTTGAAGTTGATTGTTGTGTGTGTGTGTGTGCGTCACATCGCAGTTCAGTCTTGCACCTGTCTGATAATGCCTGTTTGAGAAGACTACATCTGTGGCATACAATACACTGTACTTTAACTTGTTCTCATACCTAACTTACTATATTACAGCATAAACTCCATTAGCTTTATTCAAACATCACACATACATGAATGCACTGTTTTCTTAAAAAACTGTGACATACCCTTAGAAAGAATTCAAGCAGCGGCCACTAGGGTCTGAAGGACAGATAGGAAAGGCGTTGTTTTGTCTAGAAAATGCGCATGCCATACTGAAAGCTCACAAGCTGTCAGCCGATTCAAGGCTTGTTTTAAAACACCAAACCAAACACTGTCAGAATGTGAAGATTTTCCCAGCTACTGTCAAAGGAGGGACGAAACTGGGAGCGGCTCCTCATCATTGGCGAATTCCAGTGCCTAGAGGCTGGGACCAGCCTGTGCACTAGCCACGTGACTCCCCCTCCTGCTGAAGTTCTACCTATTATTATAAATATTGCACCTGTCGTCCGCTCGGGGCGACTCTTGACTTCCCCGTCGGTATTAGGCAGCTTGGGGTTGTACGTTGAGTGCCCATAGCTATGTAGTAGCTGTTCATTGCTTCTAAATAAATACTTTTTTGAACCAGACCGACTCTACCCTCTCTACCTAAGGAAAAAAGAACACGACAATACCAATACTTTTACTTCAGATGTCCAGAGTGCAAAAGTCACATCGATATATTTAGAAATGTTACTGTAGTAATGGCATATTCAAATAGCTAAATTCTGCAATAGTATTATCGCAAAATGTTGAACATTTACTTTGTTTTCTATTCAGTTGGTAAGTGGTGGACTTCAGATGACAATTTTGTGTCAAAGGTTGTTCCCCCGAGTTGATTTTTCTTCAGGATACTAGGAAAAAGACTATAAAAGCAATGAGAGTGATTAGCAGCAATTATGAGTCTTACTAAAACATTGTAATTATTACAAAATGTTGTGGCAGCCATAGCGGAGAGGGAGACTCACTGAATCCAGCCAGCTTATAAAATGATGTACCAGGAACAGCTCTGTGTATGTGTGTGTGTGTATATAAAAAATACATAAATTTCTTCATCTCTCTCTTCCTCCTTGCCAACCACTCATTGTTATTTCTTAATGAGTTACCTCAGTAGTTGAAAATAATGGTTTTAAATTAAAGTGGTGTTCACTATGAAGTAATGACCGGAAGAAAATAGCATCAATCTTCTCATTTCATTTCAATAAAGAAAATGTAAATCAAAAATCTTGATCTAGTCATTTGAGTCAAAGATGGAGCTCAGAAACATGAATTAGTTGTTTCTATGCCTCAATACTCAGCTATAGGGACATTCTGACTATAGATGTATCACTGCATGAAAAGAAGAATTTTTGCGTGTAAATTTCTGGGGACGTTCAGGTTAACGACTGTTCACAGGAATCTGCAGGCAGCACAGAAAACTGCCAGGAATTGACGTGGGGTTCCAGTTTCGGGCAGTTTTACAAGCCAGAGAAGCTTGGCAGTTGACCCCCCTGCTCTTAGGTCTATGGGGGAGCTTTCACATGTAAATGACAAAACTGTGATCTTTACAAATGCAAATCAGGATAGTTTCACTCAGTGGTGCAGAGGTTCCACCTTTTTCTAAAAGGTACTAACTCCCTTTTAAGAAAATCTCTCCTATAAATACATCAGGCTTAGTATAATTATAGAATCATAAATTGTACCTTGAATATATTTGCATTATATAAGTAGGTATGCTATAATGAGTGTAATCAGTGATAACATTTTCAGGGTACATCTGATGATACATTGTTAACATTGCATGTCTGTCAAGCTCATCCAAGAAAATCTGTTGGAATGGAGAGCGTGGCACCACTGTACAGTTTTCTAAGAGAAGTCTTCCTGCTGACACCAAAACACTGTGCTTCACATAAAGCATATCAGTTGTGTCATCGCGTGTCAAAGTCCCAAACATTTGTCCTCCCAAACTACCGGGAAGAACTCAGCACCATATTCACATGTCCATGGCATACTAAGCTGTTGACTCCAATAATTTGGACTTCAATTGTCCTATTGTTATTAAACTTTCATTAAAACACTCAACACTTTTATCCAAAGCGACTTACAATAAGTGCATTCAACTATGAGGGTACAAACACAGAACAGCAAGAATCATGTAATTACATTAACTTTACACCAGAAAGAATAAACTGGTCCTCAGTCACATACTCATCCTATATAAATGTAAAGTGCAATTTAAAAACAGTTATAACCGCTGCTTCAAAAGTGAAATGGTCATTTGTGAAGTTTTACTCTGAAAACATCACACTCGTCACACGTCCATTCCTGAAGATGCCACGTCAGTCATTCACGTCATCACGTTAGAGGGCTCGTCCAATCCAGCCTTGTGAATGAAGCGTCTGTCTCCCGCAAACAATAAACTCCGGCTGTTGTTTTGCATGGTTCGATGAATGACTCTGTTTTCGGTGTGAAAAACTTGCTCAAGTCAACACAACACTGTTTCCCTGGAGGAGAGGATGACTGCATTGGAAAGCAAAGCCGCGGACCCAGTGTGGACGAGTCGAAGCGGAGAAGATGGGCGCACAATCCCCAAATTACGGTAAGAGCTAAACTACAGAGAGAAGCCATTGCTAACTGCTAAGCTAACTAATGCGATGATCTGAATAGCGTGTAAACAATTGTGGGATTAGCGACAAAGTTGCTAAAAGAAGAAGAGAGCATCGAGTTCTTGAGCAGAACTAGTTCATGTTTAAATATGTACAATCTGCTTAAACTTAAGAGTTTGTTCTCGTTAAGTTTTTTCATAAACGTGACTTTTTATCCTGTTGTATTTTATAGGAAACTGTCCGTCGTCTTCACACCTCTGAGGCAAATGGCCGGCGCCACAAACCGGAGCAAGGGTAAGATTAAAGAAGAGACTGTATGAAATACATTGTATAAGTTTACTTTATCTGATCCATTTCATCATTGTGTTTTCACAGCCTGAGCTCCCCCCCACAACGAGGCAGTCACTGCACATTAGGCAGAGACTCTAGCTGCATGTTCTGATTTGCAGTGTGGAAAATGACGCCATTGTATGTAAGTAGCTCTGTAGTAATTGTGTTTTTTACTGTGGATCTTCCAATGGTGAATTAGCGAGGCTATTTTTGTTTATTAATAATATACTCATGTTACTAATGTTGTTTTCCAGCTGCATGTACTATGACGTACTAAGACGTACTATGAGCCAGTATGAAGGAACTTCCTGTACATCCAACCGGACCTTGCAGCTCTTGCAGCAGCATTGAAAAGTTCAGGACTCGACAGAGAAGAAAGAGGGTAAGATTAGATTCATTAGATCATTATTCAGTTACATGTATAGGTGTATGTTGTCATTGAACTGTGCTGATTGTGTTTACAGCTGACATGGATCCATCCTTCCACAGCCAGGAGCTCACCGACCTGTGTGCCACACTTCAAATAAGACTGGAAGCTACACTGAATCTCACAGCTACACACCACAGACGTCTACACACTGGAGCAGATTCGGACAGAGTCCCACAAAGAACTTATGACCCAGAGGTGGCAAAGAGACATTTCAATCCTCACCTGATTAGTTTTTCACTGGCTAGGCCAGTTGTGTTTTTGCTGTATGTAAATAAAGCTTTGACTCAACATGTACCTTGTAAATGTTTTTTTCCCTCTACAATATGTTCCACATATAACATCAAGCATCAAATGAATAAATGTATAGTCTTTAGTAACTGCAGTGCTTTTGGTATAGGCTTATTAATAACTAATATTAATAAATAAATTATTAGTAATAAGAACTATATATTAATTATTATTATTATCGTGTGGGAGGGGTTTACCCATGTGTGTATTATAATGACCCAGGGTGACCAATAGCAACAGATCTACCAGCCAATCATGAGTGACTTTGCGTTTCAAAGGTCTGTGGTTTCATCCAATGGTCCTCCCCAGCACCCCCACTGCGCTACCAGGAGTATGTTTCTGTCAATGTATGTCACGGGCGAACACGGACTTCACATCCTGTAGACAGGCACTAACTGCCAGGAATTAGTGGAGTTTGCAGGGGCGAAAATTCAGCTTTTCGTGCAGTGTATGTTTGAGCCACCAGTTGTGATTATTTAAATTTTGCATCAGAGAAATTATGTTTTTCTGTTTGTGTGGCTGAGAAGCAGGTGTCTCTAAATTCTGAAATACCCATTAGCACCAGCTGCTGTTGCCATTAAGAAAGCAGTTTAAAGGCCCAAATCAGAACTTTAGTTGTGAATAAAACATGTCACTGTAGCTGCTAAATTTATCCAACACTGACCCAGAATCTGAAAGTAAATTCACTTTTAAACAATGTGACCTTTTGCTTTTACTTGCAGTGCACATAACTGAGTTTTGAGCTCAGTGAGGAATGTTTCTAACAGAAATGCATCTAGAGTCAAACTCTTCAAGCCTGTATGATCTTTTAAAGATGAACCTGTGAAGCCAGAACTCGATAAAAGTGCAGCAAAGTCCTGATAATCTTTGTTTGTGCTGTTATTCCAAACTACTACCCCTGCTAAGAACTTTAAAAAATAAGAAAATAGATATTACAAGTATTGTAATGATATTCATTCAACGCAGGTCTGTCTGCTGTATGTATGATGGGATTAGATTCCATAGTTTATCTTTATATGAAAATGTAATTCTGAAGCGAATTCTTACACACAGTACAATAGGCTTTAATTTATTCCCTGCACACAGATATATGAAAAGTGGGTGTGCTTTACTGTAGCGAGCAGATGATATCCCTTAAATGCACATTATATTACAGCAGTCATCCAGGCCAGCAGGCATTCAATCCTGTGAGCGCTAGGATATGAAATTAGTATGTAATATGATTAGAAAAGGATGTTATACAATATAATTCAATTTGATGGATTCGGTTCTAGCCAAACAAAAGAAGATGGAGAGAAGACGGGGGGGGGGCTCTTTTCTTCTCCGTGCTTTTCCATGGCATGATGGGATCAGGTTTTTCTATTAACGCTATACTAATGACAGGTTTACAATGCTGCCTGCTGGTGCTCAAACTCAACTGAAGCCAAGAGATAAGAGCTTCAACCTGCTACGTCTTGCTCCATCCCTGCTCGGGTCTCTCACGCTCTTTCTTTCTCTCTAGTCCCTAGTTTGAAAGTGGATTTGTAGGCAAGAGATAAGAAGATGAGTGAGCGCAGTCGCTTTTATTTCTCCCCCCTTCCTCATTCTAAGGCTCTTATATTCACCTACAATCTTAAACTCTCTCATTCAGTCAGCAACATTATGTTATATCCTCTGCTCTCAGTCCTTTGGTTTCACAGCCTCTCATCCTCTAGCTTCTGACACTTAACTGGGAGACAGGAGATAAGAGGACCAGCTTTATTCCTGCTGCTACATCCCAGATCATTCACTTCATCGGATGTATCCATCTTTTGCTGTCTTTTGCTTTCCTGTTAAAAATTGGATAAAGATAGACAATGTGTCTCTTCACCCCTGGAACCTCCATGAAAAAAAGATGTACTTAAGATAAGTTTTCCAGAGCTGACTCACTATGTAGATAAAAAAAAAATCTTTCTTGATCACGTTTTAGTTTACAGCACATCGATACTGGCATCGGCTGTTATCACAAAGAACTCTCTTAACAGTGACATTGTCTTCTACATGCATGGCTATGTAATATGCTTAACTAAAGCTCAAGCGTCCCTGGGTGGGACCGAACCACCATCCTTTCGGTTAACAACCAAAAGTGCTGACCGATTGCGCCACAGAGGCTTTGCTAGCTAATGTTGAGGGGGCGTGGCCATGATCTTCAATACCCACACACCCCGATTGTTATTCATACCCCTTAACTCTATACGGTCATGGAGGAACTGGAGCCCATCCCAGTTGGCATTGGGTGAGAAGCGGGTTACCCTGGACAGGACGCCAGACAAGAGTCGAGCTCGATTGTATAGTTCTAATATTATTTATTACATCACAGAGGTAGCATGGGAAACCACAGGTGATAACTTACCTATGCAGTAGTATGCAAGTTTCAAAGATATCCAAGCAACAAAAATAATAAGGAAACATTAATTGTTTTGTGTTATTGTTATTACAATGAATTCCTTACCTCCCGTAATGTAGGTATGAATATCTGGCTCGTTTGGTCCATATGTCCTTGAGCAAGGCACTGAGCCCGAGTTATTTCTGAACCTTATTTGTACGGTATATGAAAAACAGAAATGTAATTCTGTCACAAAGGTGGCATAGATTAATATATTCTGTGGCATCCCAGTTCATCTTCTCCAGTTCTGAGCCAGTGCCCATATTCATCCATTATTCCAGAGATGATTAATGATAAACAGCCCGAGCTTCACATGAAAATTGGAAGAAAAAGACATCAATTAAAAGCAAAATAATTTTTGATGTATAATTACATGCAACAGTAACTAAAAACAAAGTTTTCACAGCAGCCAAACAGATGCTTTTGTATATCTCCAAAGAAAAGTAGAGCGTCCCTATAATATTGCCACTGTTGTGAAGCAGAAAAAGAGTGAAAGACGGTTGATTTGTTGAAGTGACAGGGAGCTGGCTGGAGAAAGTGTTTTCTGTTTAGGAGCAGCACACATACAGTAGTGGCCAGTTGTAGGCAGGTGGGCAGTGTCTGGGCAAGGTAACAAACAACCACTCCACTGCTGCAATGATGCCAGCTTTCACTAACCAGCCTCTGCCTGCAAAAACACACTCTTCAGAGCAGAGAGGGTTGTGGCGAGGCCCCCTGCTGTGTTCTGAATTGCTCCGGTAGGACAGCAAACACTGCCACTGCTGGAACTCAGCAGCTTTGGCTTTTACTCTGAAAATGTATATTGTGCATGTGGACAAGCCCAGAGGAGTGACTGATGGGGAGTGAGCAGGATAAGAGATGTGGGTACATATACTGCACTTGAAAACTGTAACTTGCCAAAGACGAATTAAACATTCTTACAAATTTAAATTGAATATATACATAATAAATAAACCCATGTTTAATTTAAAGGGATTTTGCTGCTACAGCAATAGCTTACAGTGGCTAATGTTATTAGATGTAATCTAAATATTGTGTAACTGACATTACTATGTCATCATCATAAGTGTGTTTCTCATTTGCTCATGATATTACTACAACATTTTCACAATAGAGTTTTAGTATTTTCTATAATCATGTAATTGCTACTGGTGGACTCAGCTGTTTAGCTAGAGCAACACAGACTAGCTTTAAGCATGATGACGTAAGTTAGTTTGATGGGCCACTTTAGTCCAGAGCATATTACAAACCATTACTGCCCAGGTTCCCTTTATAGTTATATCCCTTATGATTTTGTTGACCAATCATTATTCATTTTCATCACTTTAATTTTAGTCATGCACAATTATATTATCTTACTTTAAACCCAATTAGATTTTCCTCAGTCTTGTTTCAGATCATTCAATGATTACATTTTCTCCCCAGGCTCCAAAATCAGAGCAAAAAAACTTGTCATTTGTTTCACATTTTGTTTGACACACTGCATCAACATTGACATTTTAGTGCTCTGATAAACTGCAGCCATCCTAACACTAAGATGTCTCTTTCGAAACTCAGACCACATATCAACCTTCAAAGAAGTGGACATTTTTTTTATGGTGTTGAATATGGCTAAATACCTGTATCACCTGTAAGACTAAAAGTTGACTGTAAAGAAGTTTATTCAAAAGCCGGAGCATTCTACTAAGCATGGAGGCAGGTATGGGGTAGGGGAACAATAAGGCTTAGTTTCAGACGTAGCTGTAACAGAGCAAAAGAAACAGCTGCCCACCTAGGAGTGAACCCCCATGCCTCCTTGGCAAATTAAGAACCATTTTGCCCTTTCAGGACAACATGTGTGCATTGTTACTTCACATAAACTACAGATGATTCATGAATAATTCTTCGAGTGCATGAATATAACATGCCTCCTGAATGCTCTTTTCCTATTGTAAATATTTTATTCTAAGGCATGATAAGGCTTTGCTCTTTGACATTCTATCCTCGGTGAGATGTCTATATTGTAAGTGTAGATCTCATGATGACATTTTACTTTTATTTAGAAATCTTCAATAACTTTGACAGAGAAGGCTTTGTTTTCAGTCAAACAGCATGTCTCTCACACTGGAATGAAAATCCTTGTATTGATTGCAGACAGCCAGCAACAGAGGCAGCCTGTGCCTGAATGAATGAATCGCTGTCAGAGAGCTTTTTTGTATTATGGATACATTGTCTTGCTTCTCTAGAATAAATATACAATATACAGCATCATTGTAATTGTAGCCATCACCTCTGTTATTCATGTTAAGGCTTCATCCTACAGAACTGAATGCATGAATGGTCAATATAGACAAACATTCAAGGTATTAGAGACACAGAAAGCAGAAATGGAGGTGGTAAACGTCAGAGGAGCTTGGTGTTTTCTGTGATGCTGTCACTAAGTACACTCACCTTGAAAGCTGTAAAGGTCAGTTTTCCTCCAGTGTCACGAAAAAGCAAGAATGAGGAAGATGGAGATATAGGATGTAATAAAAGACAACACAAAGTTCACCGATGGTTGTTTTTGCTCAACTTCCCCATTAATTACAAATTTACCCGTTGTGCGACTAATAAACGATTATCTTATCTTAAGTTAATTTAAGTCCTGAGAACATTTAACATTAACACTACAGCATGCACTGTTGAGTAATACTGTGGCCGCACACTTAACTGTGGTGGTGAGGTGTTGTTCACACTTTTGGCCGGCAGGTCACCTATCTCCAAGGTGTTGCCTTTTCACAGCTCAGTGTTCTGATTCTGTCATTTGTTAATCAAAGGATCTCACAAAAACACAACTCTTGTGTCTGTGTATTAGGGACTGGAGCAAGGATGTTGCTAGCGTAGCTTAGCTTAAAGACTGGAAGCAGGATGAAACAGCTAGCTTAGTTCCCTCAAAATTAAAGACGCCTCTGCACCACCATAATTAACTCATTGTATCCTATTTGTATATTATGTACTCAACCAGTATTATAAAATTTGTTTGCGTTCCAAGAGTTATTTGCAGATATAATGTTGGCTTTTATCTTCACTTAGATTTGGACTAACAGGTAAGCTGACAGGTAAATTTGCCTACTTCCAGCCTAATGCTAAGCTAGGCTAAGCATCCTGATTCCAGTTGTGTAGGGTGGGCCACAAAGACAACCATAGCATATTTAAAAGGGGTGTGGGCATTTTCTAATTGGTACTGAACACAAACTGCAGCTGATGCTATTGGAATAGCCTGTCATATTTCAAGTATTTAGAGGTAAACCAAAGTAGAACTACTGGACAAATTAAATATGTTATTGCAATACATCTGGCAGTTGATTAAATATTTTTAAGTCTGGACTAAAGTGGTGGACCATCCAACCAACTAACAGGGCAGCACTCCTACAGCTAAACTTTGCATATCACACCAATCCTTGCAACCCTTCACTGGTTGCAAGGTAAATTCAGGATTGATTTTAAGATTCTTTTAATAACTTTTAACGCTCAACATGGGCTGGCCCCCACTTACATTTCGCAGCTCTTGACTCACTACACTCCCAGTCGCAACCTGAGATCGGCCAGCCTGTCCCAGTTGGCTGTCCCTAGATCAAGGCTGGCTACCCAGGGTGACCCGGCTTTCTCTATCAGGGCCCGAGGCTCTGGAACTCCCTGCCTGACGAGGTTAGGCTTGCCAACTCACTACCCATCTTCAAATCAAGGCTAAAAAAATATTTTTATAGGAAAGCATTTTTAACATGTGATTTGTAACTCTGGTGCTACTGTATTGTTTAAAGTCCTTTTAATCCTTTTCATCATACTTTCACTTGCAACTACATTTTATGTAGTTTCTTAAATGGGATGGCTTTTAACTCTGTTGCCTATATGACAGTAGGTGTTTAGTTTAAAAAGGCATTGAGGTCATGATATCTGATCTACTGAGTGGCTTTCATGGCTTTCATAGTACTGCCATACCAACCAGTAGCCAATCAGATTTATCTTTAGCTGCAGTGTTATTTGTATTTATTTTTTTACCATGTATTTTGTGAAGCACGTTGTAAACTTGTTTAGATAAGTGCTATATATAGAGGAATTGATAGCAAAATAATTTTAGTTTTGTAATCAATGACATTTAAAAAGGAATTATTTAAACTACATATTACTCAAAAGGTAAAACTGTTTCCACTGAATACAGAAAATAGATTGAGATAATGGTGTGCAACAGTGAGACCAAAAGCCAGGAAGAATAAGAGAGGATGACATAGAGGAAATCCTTGCTATGAGGCTCCTCTTCTACCCAGGCTTCTCCTGTATGAGTCACTGTCAGGCTGCATCTGCCCACCGCTGATGGAAAATCCTGTTGGATGAAGCACCAGTGCCTCACTAATCCAAGCCCTTTGGCAATGGAGGTCAGTGAGATCAAACCGGTATAAAAAGAGAAACAAAGGCAGCATTTCTTCCCCATAGTCAATATTCTGAAACTCCATTTGACCTCCTACTGATGAACCCAGAAAGACATCCCTTCATTCATTTTTAGATCATTACTAATTCAAAGCTGAGTACAAACTTTTGTTCTGGTGTTAGTAACATTGACCAGACATTGAGAGCTGATAAAGTGTTTCTGACATAAGATGGTGTGGTTTATTAACCAGGGGCAAAATTTGTTGCAGAAATATTGTAAACATTGTTGTTCCTTACATGATCCACACAATGTTCTTATTAATTTGAACAATGACAGTGTTATTCAATGGCGGATCTAGGATTTTTCTACCTCAGGAGCCACAATTTACACAAAGGAGCCAATGCACATTTCCTGATTCAGTTAGGTGCACTTTTAGGTTTACTGATAGCTCTATAGCTTTGAGCAAAGACACACATAACTGAATATATAAAAAAAAACTTTGCTTGTTCAAACAAATTGTATTCTTCAAAAGGGCTCAGAAAATAAAATATATTTACATATTGTCATATTTAAATATCACATTTATTTTTACTATTGACAGGACAGGGGCACTTCAGGGGCCATTCAGATTTCTGCTGGATCCAGCCCTGGTGTTGCTCTGTATTCCAACACCTGCAGTCGAAGGCCCTGTACATCCAAATCAGTGCTTTCAATCACTTTAGCTCAGGGGTTCTCAAACTTTTGCAAGCTGGGCCCCCCCAAAGCTGGTTAGGGGTAGTTGGAGTTGGAAAATCTTGCAGGTCTGTCAATGTGAGACATGAGCCTGCTTTGCCTTGCAAAGGTCCTCAAATCTTGGGGCAATGTTTGACAAACATATCCTCAGGTCATCCTCGATCTGTGCGCGGTTGCGATATTTAGTTTTGAGCACAGTCAGTCTTGAAAAGCCTGCCTCGCACAAATAAGTCGACGCGAAAAGGAGGATCATTTTTAAGGCTATGTCGCAAAGCTGAGGGTATTCCAGCATCATTGCTACCCAGAATGACGAAAGAGGGGAGGTGGTAAACAGATGCTTTAGTCTACTGTCACTCTTCAGCTCAATAAGCTGCTCTTGCATGTCTATTGACAGCTCGTCTGCTGAGCAGAGAAATGGATCCCGAACCCAGGCGAATGAATGGTAGTCCTCTTTGAAATAGGACCCAAACTGATTCTTCAGCGCTGAAAGGTGATCAGCAGCTGATTGGAGGAGAGAGGAGAAATCAGTGTCACGTGCATCGGCAATGAAGTCTGCAAGGCTGGGAAACATGTCGCAGTTTCCAGAACTGATGCGACCATGCCAGAGAGCAATTTTTTGCGTGAAGGCATTCACTCTATCAGCGAGGAGCAGAACGTTAGATTCCTTGCAAAGACAGGTTAAGGCCATTCAGCCGGTCAAAAAATATCCACCAAATAGGAGAGAGAGGCAAGCCACATGGCATCATCCAGGTGCTTCGCCAGATCTGTTTGACTTTCAGTCAAAAACAACTTTACCTCCTCTCGCAGCTCATACAGCCGTTGTAACACCCGCCCCCTGGAGAGCCAGCGAACTTCAGTGTGCAGCAACAGCTGTTCGTGCCCTGACCCCATCTCCTGGCAGAGGACCCCAAACAAACGGGAGTTAAGTGGACGAGCTTTAATATGGTTAATTATTTTCACGGCCTGGTGAAGCACTGACTCGAAGAGCGGTGGCATTTTCTTGGCAGCAAGTGCCTCGCGATGGACCATGCAGTGTGTCCATTGCACAAGTGGAGCAACTTGCTGGACGCGAGCTACGAGGCCACGCTCACGCCCTGTCATCGGCTGCGCTCCATCTGTGCAGAGGCCAATACACTTTCCCCAGCCCAAACCACTGTCTTGGATGAACGAGTCAAGGACATTAAAGATTGCCTCCCCTGTTGTACGGGTCTGAAGAGGCCGGCAAAACAGGATGTCCTCCTCAATTTCCTTTTCCCGCACATACCTGACGTAAGTGAGAAGCTGGGCCTGTCCAGCGATGTCAGTGGATTCGTCCAGCTGCAGTGCATAGTAAGGACTGATTTGAATGTAGTGTATTAGTTGCTCTTTGATATCACTAGACATTTCTGATATTCGGCGTGACACAGTGTCATTTGACATAGGTATTGCGCTGAGTTTAGCAGCTGCACTCTCTCCTATCATTATTCTACACATGTCTTGCGCGGCCGGCAAAATCAGTGTTTCGGCAATTGTATGGGGTTTGCCAAGCTTAGCAATTCTATGAGCAACTACATACAATGCCTCCAGACACTGCTTGGAGACAGTGCTATGCTTGGAGATGGTGGTTTGTTGTTGCTGGGGGCCATCACGTTTAAGTTTAAAGAAGTCCACAGGCTTCTCTTTCAAGTCAGGGTGTTTGGTGTCGAGGTGTCTTTTTAATTTGCATGGCTTCATGCTGTCATTTGCCAGCACCTCGGCACACAAAACACACTGAGGACGTTGCTCAGTCGTGCCAGTGACGGTGAAACCAAACTGCAAATAGCTCTCGTCATATTTGCGAAGCTTTGTCTTATTCGCAACTGGCGCATCTGTTGCCTGACTTTTACGAATCAGAAACTTGTCCATAGTTGTGTTTGTTTGCTGATACAGTGTGTGTGAAGTTAATAAAGTTCTAATTGCAACGTCGTGGTCTTGTGAGTGTGTTTGTATGTGTGGCTGTGAGAGACTTGCACACGAATAATGAATAAGGCTGTGCTAGGCAATGGTTCCTAACAAAACGAACAGTATACAATGTAGACAGGGACAGCACAGAATAGTATTCAAGTGCTGGTGTTTTATTTGTTGCAACACGGTGGATGATTGAAGATGTAAAGGTAGGTGTTAAGGAGAAAAGGGCTAGCTGCAGTTGGAAGAAGTTAGCTAGCTAGAAGGCTAGCTTTTGGGGCTACGAGCTTTCTAAAAAGACTGTGGAGCAAATTACTCCTTAGATTAGGCTACGAATAGGCCTACTGCAAGTGCAGGAAGGTATTACTAAGGAAGGAGTGAGTCTTTAAAAAGACTGTTTATAAAGCAATGAATATCTGAATGATAGAGGAAACAAGAGCAATCGCACAAACTCTGCAGGGTGTCGTCTCAGTGAGGGTGAGCGCTGACCATGCCTGCGGTTACTTTTATACTCGGAAGCGTACGTGCAACTCGCGTTCAAATGATAACACTCCTCTTTTCAGGACCGAAACAGTATTTGATTTGTTTGTGTCAGTCCAGCCCTTTGCATTTCGCTACTGAGGGAGCTTGCACTAACCAGTGACAGGTCGGTGGTCTTTTTTAATTCTTTTAATTTTTTTAATTTTTAATTTTTTAATTTTTTAAATTTTTTTTTAATTTTTTTTTTCTCCGTCTGGGACATCGCACCCCCCCTAACCTAACCCTAACTCTAAAACTCTGCCCAGGTTGAATTTGAGCGGAGCTCTGCTCATAGTTAAGTTATGGCTCCAAACTCCGTTATCTAATAGCAATGAAATAGCAGTTCTTGTATCTTGTAGCAACAGAACTAACAGGACAGTGAGGAGCCTGTTAATACAGCAAAGTCTGTACACACCCACACAGGTCTGAGAAGAGGTCTGAACAGAAAACACCTGTGTGGGTGGACTGTAGCTTTGTTGGGGCTTTAAAGAGCTGAGCTTCAGCTTTAAACATTTTTCAGTTCCACATTGGTTGCATAAGTTGTTGCACTTTTTGAACCATGCTGCCCAATAGTATCCCTATGAATCACATCCACATTGACGACTCCTAGTGTAATTTGTCCTTCATGAGGTAAAGCAGAAAGTAAGGGTCCAGAGGTCAGGGTGTTGGGCAACTGGGTAACTCAGCTCTCCAATCTCATACTGGAGAGAGGAGTTTGCATCCTGTCACATATTAGTCAGTCTTTGCTTTTTATTTACTGTTTTATCAACACTTTTTCCAACCATAACCGTGTGTTGTTGTAGCTTAGCAGTTATCATATTTATTTGTCAGATAAGCAATGTAAGTGATGTCACTGCGTATAATTTGAGGTTTTGCAGAATAACCCAGTGTTTTGTGTCTGGTGAAAGGAACATTGATAGGTCTACAGTCCCCACAGCATTGATGTAAACACTATTAAATAAAGATGGACATTTGCTCTCATTCTGACTTTGTATTTTTTCACTTAACATTCATTAATCAGAAAGAAACGTTGTTAAAAGTGACATGTGACAAATGTTATTTTGCAGTGTATTTTATAAATGAGCAATTATATTGTCATTCTGTCCTTGGTCTTTCACCCAACCTTCTGACCATATTTACAGAGTATTATGAAAGTATATCTTTTTATCTCAACAAAAGTTCGCTGTTCATCAGAAACAGTGACTCAAGTAAGAAGTCCATGTGCATATTGAGAAAGTTAAATGATCTCAATGAACTCAAAGTTATCAAATTAATACATCATTTAACAGTTTTAAAAGGGAATATGGTGATGCATGATGTAATGCCACAGAAGTAATTGCATGTCCCCAGATTCATTTCCTGTTTCTATCATGGAATACACAGCACAACACATGTTGGTGTAAGATGGATAAGACAGCCTGTGAAAACAGCCAAGTACTTCAAATTTTACTCGCATTACATGATTTCTTTAGCCACTCGGCAGCAGTGCATCAAGCTGTAAGCACAACATGGACATATTATCACCTTGTAAATCATTGTTAATGCTGCTTATGTTGGCAAACATAAGTTTTGGCCACCTGAGTCACATATTTCAGTATGTTTTCAGTATTCAGGCCATATTGAAGGAAAAAAATCTGAGAGTTTGAAAAAAGATTGGTAATTTTTATCAGGCTAATGTTGTAAAATAATGACAATTAAGTCATAATATAATGACAATAATAAAATAATAAAAACAGGGAGAACTCTTGCTCGCCTGACTTCCAATACCAAAATCGTATTGTTTCTTTAGAAACAAGAAACCTCTTTGAATACCACGTAGCTGTAAACAACAACAGATTTCCTCCAAATCTGTGTATTTTTCTTCAGAGTAGACAGTTTGACATGTGATGCTGATGAGACCAAAAAGATGGAGTAATTTGTTATTTGTGAAACTTATACTAGAGTTTAACGTAACAAGATGCATTACATTCCTCATTTCAAGAAAGGTGACAGGCGGATCTTTTGATATCCCCCTCTAAAATGATACGTATCTTAAAGTTATGACATTCACCTTATATTATGACATATTATTATGATGATTATCATTGTGTGTGTGTGTGTCTTTTTTGACTTTTACAGTCAGCAACAGTGACACAGCAGCAGGTACTGTATGTTATGTGAGTCAAGTGTAATGCTTTCACTTTTGACCTTTCAGACTTAGAGCAGGGCCACTTTCAGTTTATGTTCCTAAAGTTTTCCATACTTTATGTAGTTATATATATTAGTTTGGTGAAATTTGGACAAATTATACGTTCAATATTAATAAACATAGAATAAACAAACGACCAGCGCTTAGTAGTAGTGGTTGGTGTTCATGTAAAGAAAAGTTCCTCTCTATGACTCTGCAGATATTTTTTAGTTAAAGCTAACGGTAGAGAGATATCAACACACAAAGGCTCTGACAGAGAGCGAGTGATTGGCGTGAAAGCCTCAAAGGACGGAATGAGATGCAGATGACAGCTGAGGGATGGAAACTCTGCAGAGGCAAACACACTTACAAACAGACATAGAGAAAACAATAACATTCACACTGTCACGGCTGGTAAAGAAAAAGAAAGAAACATTTTCTCAAAGATCTATTCAGCACTCACACTCATGCACACAGGTTAACAAAGTTAAACCCACACACCTTCTTCATATTGATCGGTAATGCTGAGGAAGCTGCTGTCATCTTCATTGGTTACTGAAGTATAAGTCAGCATGAAGGTGAGAGAAGATGAGATTTATGTCTGTGTGATCATTGCAAAATATGAGAGGCCCTACGGGAGATAACCATCATACTATCTCACAGCACCTGTCCATTGCAGTGGTGTTCCACTGTGTCTGTCACTGCCAGGTGTGTCGAGTTGTCCACTAAAAAGGGAGTTGACCCCACCCCCCACTGAATCTCAACAATGGTACATGTAAGAGAGTATACTAGTGTCTGTGAGAGACCAGTATGAATTATCTCTCATAAGGCCTCTTATAGCAAAATGTGGTCCTGGAGACATCTACTGTGGCAGTGCTACCACAGAGGCAGTCTGAGTACTTTGCAGGTATTTATATTTGTCTGTTTTACAAAAAAATTCTCAACAAAGACACAAGATATTTGCAGGAGTGTACTTTGCAGAAGAAAAAATAGACGACACACGTGTGTGTGTGTGTGTGTGTGTGTGTGTGTGTGTGTAAAAGATCTTTTTTTAACCCAATCTCTTAGTCTTAATTTCTTTGCTCTCCCCATGAGAACAAAATAAGGCCAAGTGTATATGGAATAATAGTCTACCACGTTCAGATCAAGATCAATTCTCCCTCCCGTGTTTGTGTATCCACTACGTCAGGGATTCCCAAAGTGTGGTGCGCGCACCCCTGGGGGTGCCCGAGCTGCCTCTAGGGGGTGCACGAGAGGAAAAATGTAATGTTGCTCTCTCCCCCTCCCTCTCCCTCTCTCTCTCTCTTGCTGCAGGCTGAGCCACCTGCGCTGCACTTGAAAATCCTCAAATGGATCATCTTTTTTATCCATATCTGTTTCTGAGCCTATGCATGTGCCACTCTTTGTTCTTTACGTGGTGGATCGTGTGTAACTTTATTGTAATTTGATTCAGATTAACGGTGTTCTAATTTCCGTAACCGCTGTTATGCATGGTTAATTGTAAATTAAATTTGATGCAATTTTTCTTTAATGCGGCTGAAAATATGACAGAATTTTTCCCCATGTTCTCTCGTGATGGGCAAATCTGCCTCTGAGCCTGTGCGTGTGTCCTCGCCATCCTCTTTGCTCTTTAAAAGTGACGGCTTGTGTAACTTTGTTGAAATTTATTGAAACTTTGTTGCAGTGTTTCAGTTTCATTCGAATGTGAGAGCGCATTGTTACGATCTCTTGATTATTTTGTTACGTGTGTTCTGATCATCTGTTCATGATTAAAAATGATGCATTTAATGTAGCTATAAATAGGCTCTGTTGCGCTTTTTGTTTTTTTGAAGGTGTGGGGGATTGGGGGTGTGTGAAACCAGTCGGGATGTATGGGGGTGCGTGGCCTCAAAAGTTTGGGAACCGCTGCACTATATCATGAGAATGGTAACACTGCTGCAGACGACTCTAACTTTAACTAGCTGGTGATAGGTGGTAGCTCTGCTATCAAGACTATGGTTTGTCTTATTACTGTGTTTAGGGCTGCAGATCATCATTCAGACTTTGCCATGTCTGCTGGGGAACTCAGTCCACAGAAACCTGAATCCACCGCTGCTGCACAAAGAGCTGTTCACCGGTTTATTTAAAAGTTTGGTGAAGCTGGAACCAGTACGCAGAACCTTGAACTGGAGAATCAGTCCCCATTGCTGTTGTTGCCATTGAGCCCATAGAACGAGCCACATGCAAACAGACAAAGATTTCTGGCATTAGTAGGTTGATCAAATATTGATTACACTCCACTACTTTGACAATGACAAATTAGGGTTTACTGTTTTACCTTTTAATCTGTAACCAAATATTTGTTTTTATTTGTTTTAATATTAGTTATATAGTTTTATTATATTTTGGCATGCCAGTCCTGAAAACATATTTGCAGGAACTAATGAATGTAGCTAGCGACTTCATCAACCCAGCGAAGGTCATGGGAAAAAAAATCCTTTGGTGCAGCTACACTGAGAGAACCCTGGCAATATTTTAGCACTGATTCTCACTTGTATTAGGCAATTAGCAAGCTAAATAACCCAGCTATTAGGTTCTCTCCATTGGTCTGTTAATACATTCACTCCATCATCAGCAGCTCACTCCACAACCTTGACTAATATGGTATAGTTTGTTTAGCTGAGGTTTAATGTTCAGTTACATTTATATCAAGGAAGAAATAACTTCTGCCGTTGTGCTGTTTCAATTATTTCCCTCAAACAACAACGTCTTATTTAAAGGGGACATTGTATGCCCATTTTACCACAAGTTGATATGGTTCCTTGGGGTCTTAATGAAATGTCTGTAACATACTTTGGTCAAAATACCACAAGGATCATTTAAAACAGCACCCTTTTTACCCTGTCTAAAACAGCCCCCCACAGAGTGACCTGTTTTGAGTGCCTGTTCCTTTAAATGCTAGTGAGCCAGCTCCCCCCTCCCCCCTCTCCCCCCATGATTTTAAACGATATAAATTACATATTTTATATGATATAAATTATCAAATATGCATCCCATACTTTGTATTCCCCTTCTGTTGTTCTGGAGTTTTAATTTTCCCAATCACATAATTAAATGTCCCCCTCTGCCCATCCACTACAAGCACACAAGCAGATAGACAGAGAGAGAAAGAGAGGGGTGGGGGGGGGCTATGAAGACCATCATTTACCCCCGAACCTCGACATTCAACGGGTACAACAACAAGCGGAGAAAGCAGAATCGCGGGCTGACCAGCGCGGAGAAATGCGCGTCCCGTGTGAACAGCCAGGCGGCTGCGCGCTTGAGAACGGCGCTGCGCTGCCTCGCAGCCTCGCTGCGTCCGGTGTAAACCCAGCGTAACGAGTGTGGGGGCTCTGTGTGTTTGTGCCAGTGTTACAGTAGTGCTGAACACTGCGGAAGTCTTCCACACTGCTGGCTGTGTGGCGTTGACACAAATTCCAGCTCACGCATGGGAGAGCGAGCGGTCGCACCCGAGCAACTGCTACAGCCTCCCAGTCCCAACGATCCAGACAAATGCCACATGTGAGTGAATCGCGGGCTGACCAGCACGGAGAAATGCGCGTCCCGTGAGAACGGCGCTGCGCTGCGCGGCGCGGCGCTTCCGCATCCGGTGTAAACCCGGTGTAACGAGTGTGGGGGGGCGGGGGGGATGAGGTGGGGGGTGGGTCAAGGCCATGTAGGGAGACTTCCAGTGTATTGTGACAGGAAGCTCATTCGAGTCACTCAAGCATGACGTTTCTGACTTAGAGGAACTATAACAAAACGCGCAAGTGTTTTTTTCCAGAGTTTTTGGGTTGGTAGACATGCCAGATACCCAAATTAACGTGTAGAAGCACTAACAAAGTGGAATTTTCATGATATGTCCCCTTTAAGTTCAGTTACCTGTCCTATAAGTCTTTGATTGGAGCTATCATAACATCCAGAGCAACATTAGGACTGTTTCGAAAAAGTAATTTTCCAAGAAAATTAAAAAAAAAAATCTAAACTTTTTCCACAACTCACGGCCTTGTTAACGTGTAACACATTGTACTGGGCATTACTTGAAGGGGGTCAGTAGGGACCCTCAAAGTATGAAAACAGTCACTCTGCAGACTTTTTCACTCAGTCCATTCTAAGAAATATGTTATCGAAATGTTGCGTTTCGTACTACCGCCCCCGTATGATGTCCTTTGGGATCACACTCATCTCCAGTGGTGGGAAGTAACGAAGTACAAATACTTTGTTACTGTACTTAAGTAGATTTTTCACATATATGGAGCGACGCCGGCGAGCTAGTTCTGGCAGGCAACTCGAGCTGCACTGTTTCAATCGTGTGACACTCATCATGTGACATACATCATGTGACACACTTCATGTGACATACATCATGTGACATACTTCACTCGCCACTACCATCTACAGTACTCATCCACCTCATTAGGCGGTCTATTTAAGCAGAGGGAATTCCCATCCCTCTCTCTGCTTCCTAACTACTACGCAGTATCACAGACAATTGTCTCAGCGTTCCAGCATACTTACTTATGAGATTGTTATCCTACCTCCTGGTTCTGTCGATCGCCATGTCTCTTGCCATCTCTGATTCTGAGTTTGAGGCTCAGTCCTCAGAGGAAGACGTCGGACTCATCCCTGAAACCCAGGTTCCCTCCGTCGAGGTTCAATCCGAGAACGATTCTGACACCCAACGTCAGCGCCGAAGCTTCCGCGTCACCCGCAAACGTCTCGCCGGGTGGCCCATTCACCGCATTTTGGAAGAATTGTATGTTCGTAAGATTTCAGTTCCAGCTGGCCTCAACCACAAGAAACTCTTCGATTACCTTTTGACTCAAGATAATCCGACCGATGACGCACACCGCAGCTCAAACGCCGAGAATCCAGTCAGCGCTCCTCCAAAAGGTAAAGGCAAAGCTCCAGCAAAGAAGCGCGGTGCTCCACCATCCTCTCTTAAAACCGCCGACAATATACCATAAAAAAAAAAGCAGAAGACACCAGAACACGGTCCATCCGCCGAAGCATCCATCCTGTCCACTCTACGAGAAATGAAATCGTCTCTAAACGTTATAAATACAAGAATTCAAACTTTAGAAGTAAACGTCGCCTTCCCCATGGGCAATGCAAATAATCCCGGACCATCCTCGGCTACTTCCTGGCCGGCGCAAGTGTGCGTACTTCCGACTGACGTCACACCTCAAAGGACATTGGGAACTGCAGTTCCAGCCCCAACCGTGGGCACCAAGTTCTTCCCTCCAGCAGCAGCAATTTCTGATTCCCTCAGGAACCACATTCTAACAGGTAATCTGTCACATCATTCTGCATACACTTATAAACAGGGAGGAGAGAAGAATTAAATAAACAAATAAATAAAAGGGGTACACTCAGTGAGTAAATGATGCCACTCCCATTTTGTTGTTTGTTTTGGCAGGCCATGATGTTAATCTTGTGAAGATAATATTATCTGGTTCGGAAACTGCTGATAAGAGATACGTGGATTGCGGGGAGTTTTCCGTTGTTTTAAAAGACAGCGACCCCAGACTGTCAAAAACACTAACCTTGGCTGAATTCAACGTTGCCTTCGGTGTCTTCAGAGACACTATATATGAGGTTTATCCACTACGCAGAGAGGAACTTGATACCTATTTAGCCATTATTTCAGAAAAACGTCTCATCATCGACCTCTCAGCTCCTCACAATTCTACAATTCCCAGTATAAACAGCCTAATTCCCAAAGAACCCTTTTCTTTATTCTACGCTTCCATCGACAACGCAATACAGATGATTAAGTTAGCAGGTGTCGGTGCATGGCTAGGAAAGGCCGACATTACCGATGCCTTCAAAGTCCTTCCACTTCACCCCTCTCAATGGCACCTTTTTTGTATTAAATGGAATTCAAAGTTTTATTATTCCGTCAAATTGACATTCGGTTGCCGCAGTAGCCCCTCCATTTTTAACACTCTCTCAGAAGCACTATGCTGGATTCTTTACAACTCGTACAAACTCCCGTTCGTCCTACATCTTTTGGACAATTTCCTAGTCATAGACTTTCCCTCATCACCACCAGCTCGCAACATCTCTGCAATTAGGAACCTTTTCAGCGAGTTAGGTGTTCCTCTCTCAGAAGAGAAAACAATAGGCCCGTCCACCCACCTGGATTTTCTCGGTATAACCCTTGACAGCTTACTCATGCAGGCATCTCTGCCACAAGAAAAAATTGTCTCGCATCAGAGCAGCTATTAAATTCCGGTCGACTAATGCCATTATCACTAAAAGAGATCTTTTATCTCTGTTAGGCCACCCGAATTTCGCGATGCGCATAATTCCACATGGTCGCTCGTTCATATCCCGCCTAATTGAATTGGCTTATTCCGTCCAAAATCTAAATGATCTGGTGGTTCTAGATGAAGGTTGTCAAGCAGATCTGCGCTTCTGGTCCTTGTTATGCGAAGAATGGAATGGTATTTCATTCTTTTATAATGACTTTGTGGAATCTTCAGATTCCATCCAGTTCTTTACCGATGCCGCCCCTTCTGTTGGTTTTGGGGGATTTTATAATAACGAATGGTTCGCAGATGTCTGGCCAACTGAAATCCATTGCCTCAATGACGAATCCAAATCCACAGCCCTTTATGAGCTCTACCTCATCGTCGTGGCTTGCACTCCATGGGGAAAAAAGTTGGGCTAGGAAACAAATTACCGTGTTCTGTGACAATGCAGCAACGGTAGAAATCATCAATAAGGGCCGCTCAAAAACACTCAAACGGATAGATTTAGTCAAGGCACTCTAATTTACATTGCAAAAAATAATACTTCTTTCTGCCCCTTCTCTTCCATGACAAAATTTCTGCATCACCGCTTCCAAACCCATCGATTGGCACCTCTCTTCACCATCGATGGCCGCAAACCCATGACGAGATCCTGGTTTTCTACTATGCTTCATGATCTGGTCCGGAGCTGTGGCCTACCACCCAAACATTACTCTCCTCACTCATTAAGAATTGGTGCAGCGACGACTGCAGCTCTACATCTGCCTGCCGCCACTCTTAAATCCCTGGGCCGCTGGTCATCCTCTGCATACCAATGCTACGTCAGGTTCCAAAAGATCATGAGTTCCTGCCCCCTTGAGCCTGAATAATGTGTATATCTGTTCCGATGTAAAATCCTATTCATTGCAAATCTGGTGGTTGCTGGGTTTAGAACATTCGATCCGCTGGTTATTCACTGTTACATGCTTCCGAGGATCCACATTCACATGGTAGTACATTCCCCTCTAACCTTATGCAGTGTCACTAAGTAGTATATTCTCCCGCAGGCCAATGCGCCAAAGGAGAATGGCCACGCCGCGGCGGCGAATGGCGCACATAACAGTTTTCACTATGTAGTATATTCTCCCGCAGGCCAATGCGCCAAAGGAGAATGGCCACGCCGCGGCGGCGAATGGCGCACATAACAGTCTCACTAGGTAGTATATTCTCCCGCAGGCCAATGCGCCTACGGAGAATGGCCACACCGCGGCGGTGAATGGCGCACATAACAGTTTTCACTAGGTAGTATATTCTCCCGCAGGCCAATGCGCCAACGGAGAATGGCCACGCCGCGGCGGCGAATGGCGCACATATCAGTCTCACTAGGTAGAATATTCTCCCACAGGGCAATGCGCCAACGGAGAATGGCCACACCGCGGCGGTGAATGGCGCACATAACAGTTTCACTAGGTAGTATATTCTCCCGCAGGCCAATGCGCCAACGGAGAATGGCCACACCGCGGCGGTGAATGGCGCACATAACAGTTTTCACTAGGTAGTATATTCTCCCGCAGGGCAATGCGCCTACGGAGAATGGCCACACGGCGGCGGTGAATGGCGCACATAACAGTTTCACTAGGTAGTATATTCTCCCGCAGGCCAATGCGCCTACGGAGAATGGCCACACCGCGGCGGTGAATGGCGCACATAACAGTTTTCACTAGGTAGTATATTCTCCCGCAGGCCAATGCGCCAACGGAGAATGGCCACACCGCGGCGGTGAATGGCGCACATAACAGTTTTCACTAGGTAGTATATTCTCCCGCAGGCCAATGCGCCAACGGAGAATGGCCACACCGCGGCGGTGAATGGCGCACATATCAGTCTCACTAGGTAGTATATTCTCCCGCAGGCCAATGCGCCTACGGAGAATGGCCACACCGCGGCGGTGAATGGCGCACATAACAGTTGTCACTAGGTAGTATATTCTCCCGCAGGCCAATCCGCCTACGGAGAATGGCCACACCGCGGCGGTGAATGGCGCACATAACAGTTGTCACTAGGTAGTATATTCTCCCGCAGGCCAATGCGCCAACGGAGAATGGCCACGCCGCGGCGGCGAATGGCACACACATAGCAGATACCGATCCAACCGTCAGGCTCCGAATTTGCACAGTTTTGGGGGGTTACAGTATTAGCTCATCACTCCCATCATTCCTGTGTATCATATGGGGGAGTGATTAAGTCGGAGCCTAGATGCCAAACACTAAACCTGTTCTACTGTTGAATAAACAAACATTCAAACGTGAGTTGTCTGACTGAAATGGAGCGACGCCGGCGAGCTAGTTCTGGCAGGCAACTCGAGCTGCACTGTTTCAATCGTGTGACACTCATCATGTGACATACATCATGTGACACACTTCATGTGACATACATCATGTGACATACTTCACTCGCCACTACCATCTACAGTACTCATCCACCTCATTAGGCGGTCTATTTAAGCAGAGGGAATTCCCATCCCTCTCTCTGCTTCCTAACTACTACGCAGTATCACAGACAATTGTCTCAGCGTTCCAGCATACTTACTTATGAGATTGTTATCCTACCTCCTGGTTCTGTCGATCGCCATGTCTCTTGCCATCTCTGATTCTGAGTTTGAGGCTCAGTCCTCAGAGGAAGACGTCGGACTCATCCCTGAAACCCAGGTTCCCTCCGTCGAGGTTCAATCCGAGAACGATTCTGACACCCAACGTCAGCGCCGAAGCTTCCGCGTCACCCGCAAACGTCTCGCCGGGTGGCCCATTCACCGCATTTTGGAAGAATTGTATGTTCGTAAGATTTCAGTTCCAGCTGGCCTCAACCACAAGAAACTCTTCGATTACCTTTTGACTCAAGATAATCCGACCGATGACGCACACCGCAGCTCAAACGCCGAGAATCCAGTCAGCGCTCCTCCAAAAGGTAAAGGCAAAGCTCCAGCAAAGAAGCGCGGTGCTCCACCATCCTCTCTTAAAACCGCCGACAATATACCATAAAAAAAAAAGCAGAAGACACCAGAACACGGTCCATCCGCCGAAGCATCCATCCTGTCCACTCTACGAGAAATGAAATCGTCTCTAAACGTTATAAATACAAGAATTCAAACTTTAGAAGTAAACGTCGCCTTCCCCATGGGCAATGCAAATAATCCCGGACCATCCTCGGCTACTTCCTGGCCGGCGCAAGTGTGCGTACTTCCGACTGACGTCACACCTCAAAGGACATTGGGAACTGCAGTTCCAGCCCCAACCGTGGGCACCAAGTTCTTCCCTCCAGCAGCAGCAATTTCTGATTCCCTCAGGAACCACATTCTAACAGGTAATCTGTCACATCATTCTGCATACACTTATAAACAGGGAGGAGAGAAGAATTAAATAAACAAATAAATAAAAGGGGTACACTCAGTGAGTAAATGATGCCACTCCCATTTTGTTGTTTGTTTTGGCAGGCCATGATGTTAATCTTGTGAAGATAATATTATCTGGTTCGGAAACTGCTGATAAGAGATACGTGGATTGCGGGGAGTTTTCCGTTGTTTTAAAAGACAGCGACCCCAGACTGTCAAAAACACTAACCTTGGCTGAATTCAACGTTGCCTTCGGTGTCTTCAGAGACACTATATATGAGGTTTATCCACTACGCAGAGAGGAACTTGATACCTATTTAGCCATTATTTCAGAAAAACGTCTCATCATCGACCTCTCAGCTCCTCACAATTCTACAATTCCCAGTATAAACAGCCTAATTCCCAAAGAACCCTTTTCTTTATTCTACGCTTCCATCGACAACGCAATACAGATGATTAAGTTAGCAGGTGTCGGTGCATGGCTAGGAAAGGCCGACATTACCGATGCCTTCAAAGTCCTTCTACTTCACCCCTCTCAATGGCACCTTTTTTGTATTAAATGGAATTCAAAGTTTTATTATTCCGTCAAATTGAGATTCGGTTGCCGCAGTAGCCCCTCCATTTTTAACACTCTCTCAGAAGCACTATGCTGGATTCTTTACAACTCGTACAAACTCCCGTTCGTCCTACATCTTTTGGACAATTTCCTAGTCATAGACTTTCCCTCATCACCACCAGCTCGCAACATCTCTGCAATTAGGAACCTTTTCAGCGAGTTAGGTGTTCCTCTCTCAGAAGAGAAAACAATAGGCCCGTCCACCCACCTGGATTTTCTCGGTATAACCCTTGACAGCTTACTCATGCAGGCATCTCTGCCACAAGAAAAAATTGTCTCGCATCAGAGCAGCTATTAAATTCCGGTCGACTAATGCCATTATCACTAAAAGAGATCTTTTATCTCTGTTAGGCCACCCGAATTTCGCGATGCGCATAATTCCACATGGTCGCTCGTTCATATCCCGCCTAATTGAATTGGCTTATTCCGTCCAAAATCTAAATGATCTGGTGGTTCTAGATGAAGGTTGTCAAGCAGATCTGCGCTTCTGGTCCTTGTTATGCGAAGAATGGAATGGTATTTCATTCTTTTATAATGACTTTGTGGAATCTTCAGATTCCATCCAGTTCTTTACCGATGCCGCCCCTTCTGTTGGTTTTGGGGGATTTTATAATAACGAATGGTTCGCAGATGTCTGGCCAACTGAAATCCATTGCCTCAATGACGAATCCAAATCCACAGCCCTTTATGAGCTCTACCTCATCGTCGTGGCTTGCACTCCATGGGGAAAAAAGTTGGGCTAGGAAACAAATTACCGTATTCTGTGACAATGCAGCAACGGTAGAAATCATCAATAAGGGCCGCTCAAAAACACTCAAACGGATAGATTTAGTCAAGGCACTCTAATTTACATTGCAAAAAATAATACTTCTTTCTGCCCCTTCTCTTCCATGACAAAATTTCTGCATCACCGCTTCCAAACCCATCGATTGGCACCTCTCTTCACCATCGATGGCCGCAAACCCATGACGAGATCCTGGTTTTCTACTATGCTTCATGATCTGGTCCGGAGCTGTGGCCTACCACCCAAACATTACTCTCCTCACTCATTAAGAATTGGTGCAGCGACGACTGCAGCTCTACATCTGCCTGCCGCCACTCTTAAATCCCTGGGCCGCTGGTCATCCTCTGCATACCAATGCTACGTCAGGTTCCAAAAGATCATGAGTTCCTGCCCCCTTGAGCCTGAATAATGTGTATATCTGTTCCGATGTAAAATCCTATTCATTGCAAATCTGGTGGTTGCTGGGTTTAGAACATTCGATCCGCTGGTTATTCACTGTTACATGCTTCCGAGGATCCACATTCACATGGTAGTACATTCCCCTCTAACCTTATGCAGTGTCACTAAGTAGTATATTCTCCCGCAGGCCAATGCGCCAAAGGAGAATGGCCACGCCGCGGCGGCGAATGGCGCACATAACAGTTTTCACTATGTAGTATATTCTCCCGCAGGCCAATGCGCCAAAGGAGAATGGCCACGCCGCGGCGGCGAATGGCGCACATAACAGTTTTCACTATGTAGTATATTCTCCCGCAGGCCAATGCGCCAAAGGAGAATGGCCACGCCGCGGCGGCGAATGGCGCACATAACAGTCTCACTAGGTAGTATATTCTCCCGCAGGCCAATGCGCCTACGGAGAATGGCCACACCGCGGCGGTGAATGGCGCACATAACAGTTTTCACTAGGTAGTATATTCTCCCGCAGGCCAATGCGCCAACGGAGAATGGCCACGCCGCGGCGGCGAATGGCGCACATATCAGTCTCACTAGGTAGAATATTCTCCCACAGGGCAATGCGCCAACGGAGAATGGCCACACCGCGGCGGTGAATGGCGCACATAACAGTTTCACTAGGTAGTATATTCTCCCGCAGGCCAATGCGCCAACGGAGAATGGCCACACCGCGGCGGTGAATGGCGCACATAACAGTTTTCACTAGGTAGTATATTCTCCCGCAGGGCAATGCGCCTACGGAGAATGGCCACACGGCGGCGGTGAATGGCGCACATAACAGTTTCACTAGGTAGTATATTCTCCCGCAGGCCAATGCGCCTACGGAGAATGGCCACACCGCGGCGGTGAATGGCGCACATAACAGTTTTCACTAGGTAGTATATTCTCCCGCAGGCCAATGCGCCAACGGAGAATGGCCACACCGCGGCGGTGAATGGCGCACATAACAGTTTCCACTAGGTAGTATATTCTCCCGCAGGCCAATGCGCCAACGGAGAATGGCCACACCGCGGCGGTGAATGGCGGACATAACAGTTTTCACTAGGTAGTATATTCTCCCGCAGGCCAATGCGCCAACGGAGAATGGCCACACCGCGGCGGTGAATGGCGCACATAACAGTTTTCACTAGGTAGTATATTCTCCCGCAGGCCAATGCGCCTACGGAGAATGGCCACACCGCGGCGGTGAATGGCGCACATATCAGTCTCACTAGGTAGTATATTCTCCCGCAGGCCAATGCGCCTACGGAGAATGGCCACACCGCGGCGGTGAATGGCGCACATAACAGTTGTCACTAGGTAGTATATTCTCCCGCAGGCCAATCCGCCTACGGAGAATGGCCACACCGCGGCGGTGAATGGCGCACATAACAGTTGTCACTAGGTAGTATATTCTCCCGCAGGCCAATGCGCCAACGGAGAATGGCCACGCCGCGGCGGCGAATGGCACACACATAGCAGATACCGATCCAACCGTCAGGCTCCTAATTTGCACAGTTTTGGGGGGTTACAGTATTAGCTCATCACTCCCATCATTCCTGTGTATCATATGGGGGAGTGATTAAGTCGGAGCCTAGACGCCAAACACTAAACCTGTTCTACTGTTGAATAAACAAACATTCAAACGTGAGTTGTCTGACTGAACTGTACTTTACTTGAGTATTTATTTTCCTGACAACTTTTTACTTTTACTCAATACTTTTGAACACAAATTTCTGTACTTTCTACTTCTTATATTCTCAAAACTGGCTCGTTACTTGAGTAGCGGAGGTTGGCGCAACGCGCGCCTTTACGCACGGCACACCTCTCTCTCGCTCACTCGCATGCCCCCTGCCTCAGGATATGCACAGGCCCGGTGGCGTGTTTGCCGTCGGGGGGGCAGCGCGAGACCCTAAGTGTCCGGAGGTTGGTCGGGCTGCCTTGGTCGACCAGGGTCGAGCAGGCTGTACCGGTAATGATCCATCCGCAGGTTCACCTTCAGAAACTTTATTAAGAGTTTTACTTCCTCTAGATAGTCAAGTTTGATCGTCTTCTCGGCGCTCCGCCAGGGCCGTGACTGACCTCACTAAACCATCCAATGGGTAGTAGTAGCGATGTGTGTACAAAGGGCAGGGACTTAATCAACGCAAGCACATTCCCCATCCATTTATTCCCTTTAGAATTATCCAGGTACTCATGCAGGAGCTCGGTTCAGTGCAGTCTTTATTAATCTGTCTGAAATTTGGCCTGCAGCAAAACTAGACTGTGTCCACTGATTTTTTCTTCTCTGTACTAGCCCTGTCCAGGTTGTTAACAAAAGAGAAATTATCCTATTTTGTGTGCCTAGAACTTGTTTCCTTTTGCTGAGTTATCATTGTGTGTCATTCCTGCTACTGATTAGAAAGTGAAAGGTCCATGTTTAGTGATATTTACAGATTTTTTTGTGGTTATACTGTGGTCTATTAGTGTTCTTAGGCAGACACAAGAGGCACTTGTTTATTCTGTTGTGTTGGTTCTTTGTTGTCCCTAGAAGTTCAGATGCACTAGTCCATTACTATTTGAACCTCAGCATCTGGGGTTCAAAATTTGTAAAATTACACAGTATATGTATATTTTTGTCAGTTGAAATAAATCCTGAAGAGAACAATTTTGGGTTGTTTTGTGTCTGTTTTGGCCTATTATAAAAAGCACTTTGCATTTTTAATTTTGGTACTTGTACTTTTGATACTTAAGTACATTTCAACACCAGATACTTTTGATACTTAAGTACATTTAATATGAGCTACTTTAAGACTTTGACTCAAGTCATTTTCTTACGGGTGACTTTTACTTTTACCGGAGTAACTTTCAGGTAAGATACCTGTACTTTTACTCAAGTATGGATTTCAAGTACTTTATACACCACTGCTTGTCTCTCAGCGCCACCCAGCCGGTACCAGTCCAGCCTCCGAACCCACCACCCCCTGCACCCCACCCCACTAGCAGCTTGTTAGCTACCACAGGCTAACCACAACAAACAAAACTGAAGAAACACTGCAGCGTGGAGGGATGCAAGGAAGAGAATGTGTCCATGCACGTTCCTCCTAAGAACGTTACTGCTCGAGACCAGCGGTCACGCTTTATTTCTTCTGACGTGCCGTGTCGATGTGCTCAGTACGGAGTAACCTAGACGTTACTGTGTGTTGAAACTCCGTTGTGAAACTCCATACTGTAACTCGGGACGTTACTCCTACATTGGCCAACTGTCCTGCTAAAACTTGAACAAACATGAGGACAGTGTAACTTACCATTCAGAAACATCCTGTTGTAACTGACTGTAAATATGTGTCTGGTCTTCTATAGCGGTATCCAAACATACCAACGTGACTTACAGCTGTGTTTACCAGAGAGATCGTAAATGCGCCAGAATGAGACCGATGATAGGCCTGGTTGCGTGTCACTCAAAGTGCAGTCAGCCAATCAGAGGAGGTTCTCAAGAGGCAGGCAAAAACAGCCTGTTCTGTCTGCAGCTCAAGAGAGAGGCAGAAGAGAGGACATGGAAATACACGTTGCAGCAGCTTTTTCGACTTTAAACCACTTATCCTCTTAGGGGTACAAACCACAAATTAAGTCCCAGAAAGGTGTAAAATACGGGCCCTTTAACACAATAACTGATAGTATCACTGATACTATTTACTATATATTTAGTTTTTGGGCAGATTTTAAAGGTTAAACTTATGAGAACAGCAAATGCATATTGTATTATAATTAGATTAATTCCAATGTTATATTTTACAATTATATTGTTTATAATAATTATCAGTGTGATTTCTTTCCAGATTTGCTCAAACTTGCTCAAACTGCAGATCAACATGAGCAGGTAAGTAATCATTTGAAAACAAAATTATATATTAATGAATTTAAATTTAAATTTTGAACCCTACCATGTTCCATGGCATGTGTTATTGAAAATATCACCTTTGTCTTTACAATGTTGTTGTGCAATAATGCATTAAACGTGACACCATTAAATGGTGTGCCTTTCGGCATTCAATAAATTTGGTTATCAGAAAGGTGCCAGGTACAAGCTCTGTTACATAGTGCCGGTGGCACGCTATGTCTTAATTACAGCACTTAACAGTTACAGGACATTTTACAGCTTGACCAGTTAACATTGAATATGTGATATTCAAATGTTAAAAGAAATTCTTAAAATTTCAACAAAGAATATCCAAATGGAGTTATTAGCAACAATAGCAATATTTTAGTGTAACACTATGAGGACTTAAAGTGGAAGTTATGAATAATGAATTATTAATAAACATTTAATTTATGAATAAATTAAATTTCACCACAATGCACTTGTTTGTAAGTACGGTTGAATGTCTACTCCGGTGGCAGACTAGTGGAATTGAATTCAAACCTTCGGCTTGACTTATTTCTGGCGTTGGCCAAAAATGAAAAAATTAATATTGCATGATTATGAATTATTGCCAACTGTACTCTGCCTCACGCGGGGCTCCATTATGTTGTGCAATAATGCATTAAACGTGATACCATTAAATGGTGTGCCTTTCGGCATTCAATAAATTTGGTTATCAAAATAAAATATTGAATATTAATATTACAAATATTAATATTAAATAATAATTAATTAATTGATTAAAGTTACCTTGGGGCACCACCCTTCAAAGGAAGGGAAAATATAGCCAATTTATTGATTAAGTCTCATAAAAGTACTAACTACAAATTTGGAACTCTGATTAACAATTAAATTAAACTATAACCAAAATTACCATATAGATAGTTAGCAAAGTTGAAGGATATAGAGTTCTTGACAGTGTAGAGGTTGGCAAAATTCACACTTATGCAACTTTAATGAAAAAACATTTGTGAAAGAAAAACATTTATTATGAAGATAATAAAGTATAAAAACACAAATTACTAACAGTGTACTTACTATATAAATATGTGTATGTGAGTATGCGTGTGTGTCTGTGTGAGCGAGTGTGCTTTCAAAATGGCGGCTGGCCACTCCAAAGATAACGGCCCCCCCCTTTGGAATATTTACGACATTCGTCATGGTGCCAAATTAGAGAAAGTTACTAGATGCAAGGAAAGACTGAAGAGCATTACATAACTAACATTAACTTTCAAATAACTTGTAACCAAAATATCACAGCAACACAAATCAAACTTATAAACATCACACGGAATCGAATAAACAGTCTTTGCTTAGCCTAGTATAATTATTAAGCCCAGTTGTGTTACACGTCCATGGAAAGGGAAAAAAAGTTGCTGTGCTGTCCAGTGAAGTCGTCTTGCTGGGTTGTGGCTCCTGTTTTTGTAGTTTTGCTGTGCGATGCAGCTCTTGTGCTGGTTCTTTGGCAGTCTGCTCCAGTCAGGCCTGCTTGAAGGTTGGTAGAGCTTGGATTGGGAGGAGGTTTCCCTCCCTCGGTGAGTGGAAAGCTGCACCTCTCCTCCATTGAAGTTGAGCAGAAAGAGAGGTGACCTCCTCTCGGAGAGTTGAGTTGAGTTGAAAGAGGAATCGAGAAAGTGAGCTGGACAGCTCTCCCTCTCGGAGGGTTGCGTGGAAAGAGAAAGAGGGGAGGAAGAACTGGGCTTATATTGGCCTGGTTACCTCATGGGCCATGGGGCCCAGAGTGGCCAATAGTGGTTGAAACTTGTGTCTCTTCACACCTCTGTGTGACGTTGCCGCACCCTGGGAGACTGAGTTCTGGAGGCTCTGGTTTGTCTCCAGAACAAAGAACATGTGCTTGGGATTTGGCCTACACATGGAGGCCGAACTGTAGTTCACAAATACCAGGTCCCAACAATGCCTTTGCTTTTTTCAGGCCAGATTGTCAATGTTGTAGTTCTCCTCCTACCATCAGTCTTCAAACGGGACACACAACAGCTGTTATTATTGATAAGGTGAAGTATTCTGTCTCACATTCTGTAATTATTTTGAGTTTTGTGTTTGTTGTTCGAATTATTCAAACATAACATTTATTCTACTTTAAGGTTTCAAATTCATGTTTTAAAAGCTATAGATGAGTATATGAACAATACTTGTGTTTTCTAATTCATCAGAATCTGATCAATCTTCTGATCTTTTGGTCATGAACAACAGCTTTCTTTTTTGTATTTATGCATTTTTCCACAGCCTCCTTGCCTAACTGTTGGGAAAGGTTTATTGTGCTTCCTTAAAAACATCTTGCTTATTGCCAATTTAATAAGACAGGTGATCATTAGGGCCTGAGCACCGATGGTGCTGGGGATGGAACGGTCCATAGCACTTTTTGGAGATTACTTTGCTGTGGAAAAGCATTTTTGAGGACCTTAGGATGCTTAAAATACTTTAAATAATTTAGAGAGCGTCAACATGTTTCCTCTAGGATCTATTTAGCAGTGGGAGCAGGCCGACTAGGTTAAACTTTGTTTTTAACAACCTGTCTCATTTTCAGACAATGCAGCGTGTCAGACTTTTTTTATTATTGTATTTTACAGGATCCAGTATATCTGGTACAACACGTGTTCTGAGTGACTGCATGAACCAAATCCCTCCTACAGAGCAGGCCATAACTGTGAAGATGGATGGCGTTTAGATGCTTCTTGCTGATGGCAGCGTGGACATCTCCCTTGACCTAGCAGCTGCCTTTTTATTCTATCACATCTTCCATGTTGAGTATCCCAAAAACATGAGAAAGACAATGCCCTTTCTGGATGCCCTGTGGTGTCCTGGAGGGTTGCTTAGATGTTCAACCATACATATTTAACTTGATGTTGCTTTAACATATGTTGTAATGAAAAGCTAAAACTGTTATTCTGATCACCAACACAATGGGAAAAATACTGTTGTCAAAGTAAGGTCTCTATCTTCATTGTGAGGTTGAACTACTAATTCAAATGTTATTAAAAATAAAACACTGGACTGAATTTCTTTTTCAATTTCATTTCATCACTTATGTTCTGTTGTATTTCTGAGGGGAAAAATTGATGGGTTTTCCTGAGGAACAAGAACTTGGTTTAAGCAGGTAGATTTCAAAATAACAAGTTTTAGTTTTCAAAAAAACTACAATTGTAGATTTTTAACCAACCTTTCAACAAACTCTTGCTGGGTTCTATCTATCTTCCTGATTATGGATGTATGGATGGATGGATACTATATTGATCCTGAGGGAAATTTAGTTTAGTTAGTTCAGTTCTATTTTGGTTTTCTAAAGCAGCCAATTGAACTGGTTCTTCAGGGAACCTATAAACAAACGGTTCTTTGTGGAACCTTACATTGTTTGTTCTTTAAAGAACCCAATAGGGTTCTTTAAAGAACTCTTTGAAAAATGGTTCTTTGAAGAACCAATAAGTAAAAGGTTCTTTGCAGAACCTGAAAAGATTTCCCTATGGCATCGCAGCGGAGAACCACTTTTTATTCTAACTAGAACCTTTTCTTTTAAGAGTGTGAACTAGTTGGAGGCAGGAGACATTCTAGAGAAGACTAGTGCATGAATTACTCCGTGTGTGAAAGTACGGGTTTGATTTTGCAGATGGTTCTTATTTTTAGGAAACAGGACTGGACTACTTTACTTCTACTGGATGTTGTGGCATTGGATGATTTGGTCAAGAGGAAACATATAAATATAAAATAAAATTGGGCCTAAAATTGAACCTTGTGGTACACCACAGGTAACGTTAGTTTTAGAGGACGTGTAATTACCTATTTTGACTGAGCAGTTCTTTCTAAAAGGTAAGAATCAAAACAACTAAGTGCAGTATCCTTGATGCCAGTCCAAGTTTTAAGACGGTCAATTAAAATGGCATGATCTACAGCAGGGGTCTTCAACGTTTTTCAGGCCAAGGACCCCCAAACTGATGGAGAGACGGAGCAGGGACCCCCTACTATATATATTGTATAAAATTGTGTTTTATATTAAACTGGGCCTAGTGCCATGTATAAACATAGCTACTCTGTTATTTTGCATTCAATACTAAGCTATTCAAATAATACACAGGTCCATATATTCATGTTTTTATTATTGTGTGTCGCTGAATGTGTGCATTGCTGACTGAAAGATAATGTCTTCTCTAAACAATTGTCTAATCAACCACAAATTTCGCGACCCCCCTGCAGTACCTCCGCGGACCCCCTGGTGTAAAGTCTGCACTTAGGTCTAGGAGGATTAAAATTGCGCTCTCTCCTCTATCAGCTGCTAAAAGAAGGTCATTGGTTCCTTTGAGGGGGCAGTTTCTGTACTGTGTAATGCTCTAAAACCTGATGAAATTTCTCAAAGATGTTATTATGACACATAAAAGATAAAAGTTGGGTTGAAACCACTTTTTCTAAAGCTTTGGATAAAAATGGAAGTTTAGAGATCGGCCCAAAATTGGTCAAGGTTAGGTTTATTTAAAGGAGGTTGGACCACAGAATGTTTAAAACTGGAAAGAAAAGATTCCCCCCACGTTAGGGATCTGTTAACAATTATTAAAATACTGGGCCCAGCTATGTCGATAACCTCTTTACGAAATTTGGTAATCAAGGCTGCATGTAGTTGGTTTCATGTTGGTTATGATTTCAGATAAAAAAAACGACAGTGACATGGGTTCAAATGTGCAAAAATAGGTATGAATGTCCCTCTTGGCATTTAAAATGGCATCAGGAGGAATGATTTGTTTCCTAATGCCATTCACTCTGTCTGTAAAAGCATTTAAAAACCATACTTATGCCATACATACATTCTGCATATACACCCTACTAAAGCCTACCTCTGCTTGTAACATGCACACACATCTTTTAGAATGTTTAAAATCCTTTCTTTAGTTGTATGTGCTGTGACTAAAACACTGACCTTATCTGAATTGCAGCACTGCAGAAAACATGTACACTTGAGTGTGACAAGAACTACCCAGGACCAACCCAAGATGACATAAAACTTAATTGGGAAATATATATTTGACGTTGTCACAACAGCCGTCACAGACGTGGACTGTACCACCCTGTCCCGTCATGCTGACATCAAAGGGGCAGGATTTATGATCTGTTCTACAGTCAGCCACCAGGGAGTGATTCAGATGTTTTGGTTATTATTCCTTTAAACACAATTATTGCTCAGCCCCATCTCTCAGTCCTCACATTTCCCATCACCTCTCTACTGACCACATCCAAATAAATGCAGAAATATGTTCAGAGCTCAGGTCAGCTGAAGTCATCTTTAAATCAAAAATATACTCTTATTTGAATTCCTAATACTGTTACACACTTTGCCCTCCACATTGTAGTCTTTTCAGGATTCCCAGAGAAGCTTATCTGTACATGTCCAGCAGATATGACACCTCTCTTTTTCTTTCTCCTTAGAGACTGAATAAAAGACCTATAAAACAATTTAATTTACTATCTCTTCCCATCCTCTCCCTGTCTCTACCTTTACCTGCATATAAAGCTGAGGAGAGACTTAGCCCCTGTCCTCTCCAAACCGGATTCCACTTCTCCCTCAGGTTATCATTGTTCAGAGGACTTAATAGGGCAGGTGAAAACATAAAACAGGGTTTTAACTGTCTTACAAAAGAGATTTCCCCTTTACGCAAGTGTTCAGCCTCAAAGAGCACAGCACCTCCCTGAAGAGCTGACTAGAATCAACAGATTTAGCTTTTGAAATGTGAGGATACAGGCAAAGTTTTTGAACAATGGACCATCCATCATATAACTGCATGACTCAGGATCTACATCAGGGGTCACCAACTGGCGGACTCCGGTCCAAATCCGGACCGCGAGAGGTTTCCATCCGGACCGCGACTCTCCATTAAAAAAATATATATAAATACTTCGGCGGCCTTGTTTGACTTTTAAGAGACTTTTAATCAGGCATAACAACGCCAGCCCAGTGGAGCCGCTTGGGTCCTATGGGTTGCTATCATATACTGTGTAGCCGGGTTGCTAGGTAGAGAGAAGCATGCAGACAGAGACACACGGATGAAGGCGAAATATGGCGTTATCAAAAGTTAGGAAAGTTGACGTTGAAAACCGAGTCTTCCGAGCAGAGTGGACAGAAAAGTATGTGTTTGGTCTTCCTGCAGTGAGCTCAACAAGACCGGTGTGTCTCATTTGCTCTGAGTCTGTTGCGGTTGTCAAAAGCGGCAATTTAAAACGCCATTATGAAACCAAACACAGACACTTTGAAGACTCGTACCCGCAGCAGTCCGAGGTAAGGACCCGAAGAATAAATGAGCTCAAAGCCCAGTATGAGCGATCTACGCGGGTCCTCTCTCATTCCCTCTCCGCACAACAGCGGACATACGAGTGTTCGCTGAGAATACAGTGGATTTTGGGACAACATAAAAAGCCCTTTACAGATGGGAGTATCATTAAAGAGTGCATGAATGCTGTGTCCGAAACACTTCTGGATGGAAAAGAAAGACGTGAACTGACAAATCCCCCTCTCAGCCACAACAGCCACAAGACGCACAGAAATATTAGGAGAGGATGTTCAGTCACAGCTCACTGCTGCTATTAAAAGTGCACCGTGCATAGCTTTAGCAGTTGATGAATCAACTGATATTAGTGACAATGCTCAGCTTTTGGTATATGTCAGATTTTACCACGCAGAGAGGAAAGATTTCTGTGAGGACATTTTAGGCCTCACAGCACTTACAACACACACCAGAGGGGAAGACATATACTTAGCTATAAAAGAAATGTTAACACAGAGAGGTATCAGTATGAAAGATGTTGTGTCCATCACCACCGATGATGGGTAAAGAAAAAGGAGCAGTAACTCGAATAAGAGAGGACAACCCAGACCTCTCCTCATATCACTGCATTATCCACCAGTCTGTTCTGTGCTCTACTCTTTCAGAAGAGTATGCAGAGGTTATGAATACTGTGATGAAACTTATCAACTTTCTCAGGGCATCGTCATTACATAAACATCGCCAATCAGATATGGCATCTCTACAGATGGAACTTGTTGATCTGCAAGCAAATGTAGTACTGAAAGAGCGGTGTGGAGTTAGTGATGCTGCCAGCTTCTGGCTACAGACTGTACCTGAGAAAGTTGTCCCTGGTCTCACTAAAGTGGCAGTACACACCTTGACGATGTTTAGAATGACTAATGAACATTTACATGTCTGTTTGAGAATGGTACTGACCCCATTCCTCCCAAGGTTCAAAATACTAGCAGAGAAAGCTAAAGCCAATTTCTCCCACTGAATTAGGGAAGTAGGCATACAGACAATAGGCTTAATGTGAATGAACCTATGAAAATTATTTCTTTAGGGAAGTAGGCATACAGACAATAGGCTTAATGTTAATGAACCTATGAAAATTATTTCTTGTTACTTTTTCTAAGAAGTTTTTGCTTCAATCTTTAAGTGGTTGTTAAGCTCAGTTCAACCTAAAGCACTTTATATGTTTGTCTTTGAGGATGTTACATCTTTATGGTTAAAAGGAATGTAGGCCTATGCAAATTCCAAATGTTTATTGCACTTTGTTTCATGTTTGTCCAGCATAGGCATTGTATTTTTGCCAGTTTGTGTTTGATTTTGTATTGTTACAAAAGCAACCTTGTGCAATAAAAATGTTAATTAAACTGATTTAGTCAGAGCCCATATTTGTACGTCTCTAATTATCCGGACCCCAGAAGGGGAGGAGGGTTGATGTCTTGACCTCTTGCAATTTTAGTTGAAGACCCCTGATCTACATGATGCTGACTAATAATGACACTTATGGCATACTGGCTTTGATCTTGATAATTGCCTAATTGTACATGTGTACATAAGTGTGTTTATTTATGCCATGATATATACATACTTATATATATATATATATAGACTGTGATCTACACCATTGCAAAGTGGTTAGAAGTCTGTTGGACTGCCTCAAATTGTTCTTTTGGCATTTACATGCTTAATATGTGTGTGTATAGTGTAAGTTTAGCTGCTGACAAAATAAATATAATAAAAAGAAAGTCTTAATTTAATCTAAATAAAATATTCACAAATTTTAACAGTCCAGGTGAAAATAGTGGGGTTGAACATAAAAGCACACATTTATTATTCAGAATTATTCTGTTTCAAGCTTTTTTTTACCAAAAGAAAGTAGAGGTTTGAAGGGAAAGTTCACCCCAAAATTAAAATTCACTCATTATCTACTCACCACTATGCCGATGGAGGGGTGGGTGAAGTGTTTGAGTCCACAAAACACTTTTGGAGTCTCAGGGGTAAACAGTGTTGCAGCCAAATTTAATACAATTAAAGTAAATGGAACCCTTCTTCAGAAGTAAAAAAACAATGGATAAAAAACATAACATTCCTTCATACTGCAAATTTTTCAGTGAACTACCCCTTTAACAAGGTGCGACAACCTGTCCTTAATCCTCAACCAGAGTTTGGAAGAACACTATTAAGAGGGGAATTTATAACCTTGGAAACCCTGATATTACTGTAATCTGATGATTATTATAACAAAATGAGGTTGTGGCTTGGAGAACAAGTGGTGTGATGTTGATGTGACAGGAGCAAGGAATGGACAAATATTTCGGCAAGATTTCAAGTTTCTGTTCAGAGGGCATAATACCCTCATATCTTAATAATGTCTTTGCATTTGTTTTTACTCCTGGAAAATTCCTGAACATTTTTCATTTGGTGTCTTTACACTACATGATAAAAAGAGCTGTAAATTATAGAAGAGGACAGGCTTTGACACCTGTATAAACCACCATTTTATAGTTCATTGGCAGCTGTAGCAGAGTGATAGGATTTTGTTGCTAAATTTGACTGATTCACTGGATATATTACTGATTCCAAATACAGTAATAAAACACAAATTGAACCAAAAAGGTTTCTGCAGCATACCGATGAAATGCTTAAAGCTTAGAAAGAAATGAGTGTAGGATGAAGCTGGGATAAAAGTGAGGGGAGAAGGGGGCCAAATCAGCCCACAGCTAAAGTCTTATCCATCTCCCCTCATGTGGGCTATTTTTACCTCCCCCTTTAATCCCTTGCTCTTTGATGATGCTCAATATTTTATTTTATTTTTTTAATCTTTTTTTTAGAGGTGACAGACTGAAGGACCCGAGTCATATGCACACACACACAGACACACACACACACACACTGGGAAATGGATTCACACAAGTTCAAATGCACAAAGAAAAGGCATTAATGCAAACACACACTCCTACAGTTGCAGTCTATTTGTGTCCAAGTGTGTGGATATGTGAGGCCTAGTCTTATAAGTATCCAAGTGTCATCACTTTATATTTATCAATGCACACACGCTTTATTATTTGTGTGGGTGTGTGATTCTTTGATCAAGGCGAGCGGAGTTAGCACTAAGCTTGCTCCTGTCTGTCACAGAGGCTAATCATGGGCTTTATGGAGCAAGTGGGGATATGGGTTTGATTTCATATATAAAAAGAGTCACACACACACACACAGACAAAAAGACAGATGAACAGCCACATATTACATTATGGATTACAAGTTTTCTTGCTTTGGATAGAGTGTGCCTCAAGGAAAATAATGGTTACTTATTTAATCTGCGTCGTGCTAATCAGTATCTGTGGACTAATTCTTGGAAGCTTAGAGATGTAATTGGCCAACAATGACAGCAGAGGGCTTACTTTATGTGAAGTGCATAAAACTTTCAGGATATATGTTTGCAGAGTTTGATGTTGTGGGATGAGCAAACGGCTGTAAAAATGAAGGTGTGAGGGCATCAGTGGGGTAGGAGTGGAATATAAGAGAACTTAAAGGAATAACATAAAAGGATTTGTGCATGCTTGGATATGTGCCAGTGAATCTACAGTATGTGCTCTGATTAAAGTCAGCTGTGCTGAGCTAATCAAATTTTGATGGACCTCTGCACACAGAGATCCCTGCATGTTATTGGAACAGTAGCCTTGTGTGAGTCAATGTGCCTGGTGGAATTGTCGAAACATTCACCAAGCTAAAGTGATATTCCACACTGTGAGAGGTAGCAAAGTCTGAGATTGTTATATTAATAATATTAACGATTGACGGAAGACAAAGTTTTATATATATATTAACCATATTTACAGAACTTTGAAAGCATCTCAGAAATGAAATGATATAGGTAAAATTATATCATTATACATTTTTTGGACATTCATTATCTGACACCTATTAGACATTTCTTTCTGACATTGAGATACATAATTCTGTTAAGTAAGACTTCTAAAACTAATATGACGAAAAAATATGCAGCATCTGTTCTATTTGATGTTTTTCAGAATATATACTACATTTTCATGCTACGCAAACTAAGTTGAGGCGTGTAGATGAAAAGTCCACTTTGATGTAATAGTGGAAATGGAATTTCACCAACATTTACCTCCATTAACTTAAAGGACACATGATAAAAAGTTGAAAACATGGTGGATCAACTCCACCATCAAAATTGTGCTTGTTGCTCTAACATTCAAACATCAGCAACTCTTCTGACATATGACAAGGCGTAACGACACACTTTACTATTAAAAGCAAACAGAGGTTTTCTTGCGCAATCGAGTACAAATAGCAATAATATTCAAACACATACCCTGTGATAGTATAGAGCTTTATTCCAGAACAAACTATCAGCCAAGGTAAGGGATTCAACTCTTGTGTCTATTCTGTCACATTTTCAACTTCAAAAACCAAAGCAAGTCACTTTCGGCAGGAGGTGAGTTCATGCTCAGAGGGCAAGGACAAGGGAGAAATAGAGGTGAACATGGGAGTTGATAAAGAATTCCTTTCGCAGAGGATGGTTTCGATCCATCGACCTCTGGGTTATGGGCCCAGCACGCTTCTGCTGCGCCACTCTGCTCTTATTCATTGCAATAATTTCATATAAACATAGTCTATGGTATCAATAGGTTTTCTTAGCAGTTAAATCAACTGGACTTGGAGGAATGATGGGAAGGTTCACATCTTAGCTCTTACCTTCTTTGAAGACCAGACTGGAGAAAAAGAACACTACCTCCTGTATGTCTCATTGGACATTCCATGTGCTACAAAGCTCAGCTGGCTTTTGCAGTATTCAACAACAAGTGTTCTTCTTATAGTAGAATAAGCTGCAAGTAGCCAACACAGTCAACTGACAGTCAATTGGCAGTGGTGGGATTTGAACCCACGCCTCCTGAGAGACTGGAGCCTTAAGCCAGCGCCTTAGATCACTCGGCCACACTTCCGCTTGAAACAGTTTTTTACCCAAACGAAGCGGAGGCGTTTAGATGAAAAGTCCACTCTGACTACAATTGGACAATCAAATCGAAAACACACATGGAAGAACATTCGTAACTGCAAACACATACCCTGTGGGAGTATAGGGCTTTAATCAAGATCAAAAGACCACAAAACTATCAGCCAAGTTAAGGGCTTCAACTCTTGTGTCTATTCTGTCACATTTTCAACTTCAAAAACCAAAGCAAGTCACTTTGGACAGGAGGTGAGTTCATGCTCAGAGGGCAAGGACAAGGGAGAAATAGAGGTGAACATGGGAGTTGATAAAGAATTGGACATTCCATGTGCTACAAAGCTCAGCTGGCTTTTGCAGTATTCAACAACAAGTGTTCTTCTTATAGTAGAATAAGCTGCACAGTCAACTGACAGTCAATTGGCAGTGATGGGATTTGAAGCCACGCCTCCTGAGAGACTGGAGCCTAAATCCAGCACCTTAGACCACTCGGCCACACTACCGCTTTAAACTGTTTTTTACCCAAACGAAGCGGAGGCGTTTAGATGAAAAGTCCACTCTGACTACAATTGGACAATCAAATCGAAAAAACACATGGAAGAACATTCGTAACTTCAAACACATACCCTGTGGGAGTATAGGGCTTTAATCAAGATCAAAAGAGCACAAAACTATGAGCCAAGTTATGGGATTCAACTCTTGTGTCTATTCTGTCACATTTTCAACTTCAAAAACCGAAGCAAGTCACTTTGGGCAGGAGGTGAGTTCATGCTCAGAGGGCAAGGACAAGGGAGAAATAGAGGTGAACATGGGAGTTGATAAAGAACTCCTTTAGCAGAGGATGGTTTCGATCCATCGACCTCTGGGTTATGGGCCCAGCACGCTTGCGCTGCGCCACTCTGCTCTTATTCATTGCAATAATTTCATATAAACATAGTCTATGGTATCAATAGGTTTTCTTAGCAGTTAAATCAACTGGACTTGGACGAAGAGATTGGCAAATGTGAAGCAATGTGCCACAATGGGAAGGTTCACATCTTAGCTCTTACCTTCTTTGAAGACCAGACTGGAGAAAAAGAACACTACCTCCTGTATGTCTCATTGGACATTCCATATGCTACAAAGCTGCGCTGGTTTTTGCAGTATTCAACAACAAGTGTTCTTCTTATAGTAGAATAAGCTACAAGCAGCCAACACAGTCATCTGACAGTCAATTGGCAGTGGTGGGATTTGAACCCACGCCTCCTGAGAGACTGGAGCCTTAATCCAGCGCCTTAGACCACTCGGCCACACTACCGCTTGAAACTGTTTTTGACCCAAACGAAGCGGAGGCGTTTAGATGAAAAGTCCACTCTGACGACAATTGGACAATCAAATCGAAAACACACATGGAAGAACATTCGTAACTGCAAACACATACCCTGTGGGAGTATAGGGCTTTAATCAAGATCAAAAGACCACAAAACTATCAGCCAAGTTAAGGGCTTCAACTCTTGTGTCTATTCTGTCATTTCAACTTCAAAAACCAAAGCAAGTCACTTTCGGCAGGAGGTGAGTTCATGCTCAGAGGGCAAGGACAAGGGAGAAATAGAGGTGAACATGGGAGTTGATAAAGAATTGGACATTCCATGTGCTACAAAGCTCAGCTGGCTTTTGCAGTATTCAACAACAAGTGTTCTTCTTATAGTAGAATAAGCTGCAAGTAGCCAACACAGTCAACTGGCAGTCAATTGGCAGTCAATTGGCAGTGGTGGGATTTGAACCCACGCCTCCTGAGAGACTGGAGCCTTAATCCAGCGCCTTAGACCACTCGGCCACACTACCGCTTGAAACTGTTTTTGACCCAAACGAAGCGGAGGCGTTTAGATGAAAAGTGCACTCTGACGACAATTGGACAATCAAATCGAAAACACACATGGAAGAAAATTCGTAACTGCAAACACATACCCTGTGGGAGTATAGGGCTTTAATCAAGATCAAAAGACCACAAAACTATCAGCCAAGTTAAGGGATTCAACTCTTGTGTCTATTCTGTTACATTTTCAACTTCAAAAACCAAAGCAAGTCACTTTCGGCAGGAGGTGAGTTCATGCTCAGAGGGCAAGGACAAGGGAGAAATAGAGGTGAACATGGGAGTTGATAAAGAATTCCTTTAGCAGAGGATGGTTTCGATCCATCGACCTCTGGGTTATGGGCCCAGCACGCTTCCGCTGCGCCACTCTGCTCTTATTCATTGCAATAATTTCATATGAACATAGTCTATGGTATCAATAGGTTTTCTTAGCAGTTAAATCAACTGGACTTGGACGAAGAGATTGGCAAATGTGAAGCAATGTGCCACAATGGGAAGGTTCACATCTTAGCTCTTACCTTCTTTGAAGACCAGACTGGAGAAAAAGAACACTACCTCCTGTATGTCTCATTGGACATTCCATATGCTACAAAGCTGCGCTGGTTTTTGCAGTATTCAACAACAAGTGTTCTTCTTATAGTAGAATAAGCTGCAAGCAGCCAACACAGTCATCTGACAGTCAATTGGCAGTGGTGGGATTTGAACCCACGCCTCCTGAGAGACTGGAGCCTTAATCCAGCGCCTTAGACCACTCGGCCACACTACCGCTTGAAACTGTTTTTGACCCAAACGAAGCAGAGGCGTTTAGATGAAAAGTCCACTCTGACGACAATTGGACAATCAAATCGAAAACACACATGGAAGAACATTCGTAACTGCAAACACATACCCTGTGGGAGTATAGGGCTTTAATCAAGATCAAAAGACCACAAAACTATCAGCCAAGTTAAGGGCTTCAACTCTTGTGTCTATTCTGTCATTTCAACTTCAAAAACCAAAGCAAGTCACTTTCGGCAGGAGGTGAGTTCATGCTCAGAGGGCAAGGACAAGGGAGAAATAGAGGTGAACATGGGAGTTGATAAAGAATTGGACATTCCATGTGCTACAAAGCTCAGCTGGCTTTTGCAGTATTCAACAACAAGTGTTCTTCTTATAGTAGAATAAGCTGCAAGTAGCCAACACAGTCAACTGGCAGTCAATTGGCAGTCAATTGGCAGTGGTGGGATTTGAACCCACGCCTCCTGAGAGACTGGAGCCTTAATCCAGCGCCTTAGACCACTCGGCCACACTACCGCTTGAAACTGTTTTTGACCCAAACGAAGCGGAGGCGTTTAGATGAAAAGTGCACTCTGACGACAATTGGACAATCAAATCGAAAACACACATGGAAGAAAATTCGTAACTGCAAACACATACCCTGTGGGAGTATAGGGCTTTAATCAAGATCAAAAGACCACAAAACTATCAGCCAAGTTAAGGGATTCAACTCTTGTGTCTATTCTGTTACATTTTCAACTTCAAAAACCAAAGCAAGTCACTTTCGGCAGGAGGTGAGTTCATGCTCAGAGGGCAAGGACAAGGGAGAAATAGAGGTGAACATGGGAGTTGATAAAGAATTCCTTTAGCAGAGGATGGTTTCGATCCATCGACCTCTGGGTTATGGGCCCAGCACGCTTGCGCTGCGCCACTCTGCTCTTATTCATTGCAATAATTTCATATAAACATAGTCTATGGTATCAATAGGTTTTCTTAGCAGTTAAATCAACTGGACTTGGACGAAGAGATTGGCAAATGTGAAGCAATGTGCCACAATGGGAAGGTTCACATCTTAGCTCTTACCTTCTTTGAAGACCAGACTGGAGAAAAAGAACACTACCTCCTGTATGTCTCATTGGACATTCCATATGCTACAAAGCTGCGCTGGTTTTTGCAGTATTCAACAACAAGTGTTCTTCTTATAGTAGAATAAGCTGCAAGCAGCCAACACAGTCATCTGACAGTCAATTGGCAGTGGTGGGATTTGAACCCACGCCTCCTGAGAGACTGGAGCCTTAATCCAGCGCCTTAGACCACTCGGCCACACTACCGCTTGAAACTGTTTTTGACCCAAACGAAGCGGAGGCGTTTAGATGAAAAGTCCACTCTGACGACAATTGGACAATCAAATCGAAAACACACATGGAAGAACATTCGTAACTGCAAACACATACCCTGTGGGAGTATAGGGCTTTAATCAAGATCAAAAGACCACAAAACTATCAGCCAAGTTAAGGGCTTCAACTCTTGTGTCTATTCTGTCATTTCAACTTCAAAAACCAAAGCAAGTCACTTTCGGCAGGAGGTGAGTTCATGCTCAGAGGGCAAGGACAAGGGAGAAATAGAGGTGAACATGGGAGTTGATAAAGAATTCGTTCCATGTGCTACAAAGCTCAGCTGGCTTTTGCAGTATTCAACAACAAGTGTTCTTCTTATAGTAGAATAAGCTGCAAGTAGCCAACACAGTCAACTGGCAGTCAATTGGCAGTCAATTGGCAGTGGTGGGATTTGAACCCACGCCTCCTGAGAGACTGGAGCCTTAATCCAGCGCCTTAGACCACTCGGCCACACTACCGCTTGAAACTGTTTTTGACCCAAACGAAGCGGAGGCGTTTAGATGAAAAGTGCACTCTGACGACAATTGGACAATCAAATCGAAAACACACATGGAAGAAAATTCGTAACTGCAAACACATACCCTGTGGGAGTATAGGGCTTTAATCAAGATCAAAAGACCACAAAACTATCAGCCAAGTTAAGGGATTCAACTCTTGTGTCTATTCTGTTACATTTTCAACTTCAAAAACCAAAGCAAGTCACTTTCGGCAGGAGGTGAGTTCATGCTCAGAGGGCAAGGACAAGGGAGAAATAGAGGTGAACATGGGAGTTGATAAAGAATTCCTTTAGCAGAGGATGGTTTCGATCCATCGACCTCTGGGTTATGGGCCCAGCCAGCTTCTGCTGCGCCACTCTGCTCTTATTCATTGCAATAACTTCATATGAACATAGTCTATGGTATCAATAGGTTTTCTTAGCAGTTAAATCAACTGGACTTGGAGGAAGAGATTGGCAAATGTGAAGCAATGTGCCACAATGGGAAGGTTCACATCTTAGCTCTTACCTTCTTTGAAGACCAGACTGGAGAAAAAGAACACTACCTCCTGTACGTCTCATTGGACATTCCTTATGCTACAAAGCTCAGCTGGCTTTTGCAGTATTCAACAACAAGTGTTGTTCTTATAGTAGAATAAGCTGCAAGTAGCCAACACAGTCAACTGGCAGTCAACTGGCAGTCAACTGGCAGTCAACTGGCAGTCAACTGGCAGTCAACTGGCAGTCAACTGGCAGTCAACTGGCAGTCAACTGGCAGTCAACTGGCAGTCGGGATTTGAACCCACGCCTCCTGAGAGACTGGAGCCTTAATCCAGCACCTTAGACCACTCGGCCACACTACCGCTTGAAACTGTTTTTGACCCAAACGAAGCAGAGGCGTTTAGATGAAAAGTCCACTCTGACGACAATTGGACAATCAAATCGAAAACACACATGGAAGAACATTCGTAACTGCAAACACATACCCTGTGGGAGTATAGGGCTTTAATCAAGATCAAAAGACCATAAAACTATCAGCCAAGTTAAGGGCTTCAACTCTTGTGTCTATTCTGTCACATTTTCAACTTCAAAAACCAAAGCAAGTCACTTTCGGCAGGAGGTGAGTTCATGCTCAGAGGGCAAGGAGAAGGGAGAAATAGAGGTGAACATGGGAGTCGATAAAAAATTCCTTTAGCAGAGGATGGTTTCCATCCATCGACCTCTGGGTTATGGGCCCAGCATGCTTCCGCTGTGCCACTCTGCTCTTATTCATTGCAATAATTTCATATGAACATGGTCTATGGTATCAATAGGTTTTCTTAGCAGTTAAATCAACTGGACTTGGAGGAAGAGATTGGCAAATGTGAAGCAATGTGCCACAATGGGAAGGTTCACATCTTAGCTCTTACCTTCTTTGAAGACCAGACTGGAGAAAAAGAACACTACCTCCTGTATGTCTCATTGGACATTCCATGTGCTATAAAGCTCAGGTGGCTTTTGCAGGATTCAACAACAAGTGTACTTCTTATAGTAGAATAAGCTGCAAATAGCCAACACAGTCAACTGACAGTCAATTGGCAGTGGTGGGATTTGAACCCACGCCTCCTGAGAGACTAGAGCCTTAATCCAGCGCCTTAGACCACTCGGCCACACTACCGCTTGAAACTGTTTTTTACCCAAACGAAGCGGAGGCGTTTAGATGAAAAGTCCAGTCTGACTACAATTGGACAATCAAATCGAAAAAACACATGGAAGAACATTCGAAACTTCAAACACATACCCTGTGGGAGTATAGGGCTTTAATCAAGATCAAAAGACCACAAAACTATCAGCCAAGTTAAGGGCTTCAACTCTTGTGTTTATTCTGTCACATTTTCAACTTCAAAAACCAAAGCAAGCCACTTTCGGCAGGAGGTGAGTTCATGCTCAGAGGGCAAGGACAAGGGAGAAATAGAGGTGAACATGGGAGTCAATAAAGAATTCCTTTAGCAGAGGATGGTTTTGATCCATCGACCTCTGGGTTATGGGCCGAGCACGCTTCCGCTGCGCCACTCTGCTCTTATTCATTGCAATAATTTCATATGAACATAGTCTATGGTATCAATAGGTTTTCTTAGCAGTTAAATCAACTGGACTTGGAGGAAGAGATTGGCAAATGTGAAGCAATGTGCCACAATGGGAAGGTTCACATCTTAGCTCTTACCTTCTTTGAAGACCAGACTGGAGAAAAAGAACACTACCTCCTGTATGTCTCATTGGACATTCCATGTGCTATAAAGCTCAGCTGGCTTTTGCAGGATTCAACAAAAAGTGTACTTCTTATAGTAGAATAAGCTGCAAGTAGCCAACACAGTCAACTGACAGTGGTGGGATTTGAACCTACGCCTCCTGAGAGACTGGAGCCTTAATCCAGCGCCTTAGACCACTCGGCCACACTACCGCTTGAAACTGTTTTTGACCCAAACGAAGCGGAGGCGTTTAGATCAAAAGTCCACTCTGACTACAATTGGACAATCAAATCGAAAAAACACATGGAAGAACATTCGTAACTTCAAACACATACCCTGTGGGAGTATAGGGCTTTAATGAAGATCAAAAGAGCACAAAACTATGAGCCAAGTTATGGGCTTCAACTCTTGTGTCTATTCTGTCACATTTTCAACTTCAAAAACCAAAGCAAGTCACTTTGGGCAGGAGGTGAGTTCATGCTCAGAAGGCAAGGAGAAGGGAGAAATAGAGGTGAACATGGGAGTTGATAAAGAATTCCTTTAGCAGAGGATGGTTTCGATCCATCGACCTCTGGGTTATGGGCCCAGCACGCTTCCGCTGCGCCACTCTGCTCTTATTCATTGCAATAACTTCATATGAACATAGTCTATGGTATCAATAGGTTTTCTTAGCAGTTAAATCAACTGGACTTGGAGGAAGAGATTGGCAAATGTGAAGCAATGTGCCACAATGGGAAGGTTCACATCTTAGCTCTTACCTTCTTTGAAGACCAGACTGGAGAAAAAGAACACTACCTCCTGTATGTCTCATTGGACATTCCATATGCTACAAAGCTCAGCTGGCTTTTACAGTATTCAACAACAAGTGTTCTTCTTATAGTAGAATAAGCTGCAAGTAGCCAACACAGTCAACTGACAGTCAATTGGCAGTGGTGGGATTTGAACCTTCGCCTCCTGAGAGACTGGAGCCTTAATCCAGCGCCTTAGACCACTCGGCCACACTACCGCTTGAAACTGTTTTTGACCCAAACGAAGCGGAGGCGTTTAGATGAAAAGTCCACTCTGAGAACAATTGGACAATCAAATCGAAAACACACATGGAAGAACATTCGTAACTGCAAACACATACCCTGTGGGAGTATAGGGCTTTAATCAAGATCAAAAGACCACAAAACTATCAGCCAAGTTGAGGGCTTCAACTCTTGTGTCTATTCTGTCACATTTTCAACTTCAAAAACCAAAGCAAGTCACTTTCGGCAGGAGGTGAGTTCATGCTCAGAGGGCAAGGACAAGGGAGAAATAGAGGTGAACATGGGAGTTGATAAAGAATTCCTTTAGCAGAGGATGGTTTCGATCCATCGACCTCTGGGTTATGGGCCCAGCCAGCTTCTGCTGCGCCACTCTGCTCTTATTCATTGCAATAACTTCATATGAACATAGTCTATGGTATCAATAGGTTTTCTTAGCAGTTAAATCAACTGGACTTGGAGGAAGAGATTGGCAAATGTGAAGCAATGTGCCACAATGGGAAGGTTCACATCTTAGCTCTTACCTTCTTTGAAGACCAGACTGGAGAAAAAGAACACTACCTCCTGTATGTCTCATTGGACATTCCTTATGCTACAAAGCTCAGCTGGCTTTTGCAGTATTCAACAACAAGTGTTCTTCTTATAGCAGAATAAGCTGCAAGTAGCCAACACAGTCAACTGACAGTCAACTGGCAGTCAATTGGCAGTCAACTGGCAGTGGTGGGATTTGAACCCACGCCTCCTGAGAGACTGGAGCCTTAATCCAGGACCTTAGACCACTTGGCCACACTACCGCTTGAAACTGTTTTTGACCCAAACGAAGCAGAGGCGTTTAGATGAAAAGTCCACTCTGACGACAATTGGACAATCAAATCGAAAACACACATGGAAGAACATTCGTAACTGCAAACACATACCCTGTGGGAGTATAGGGCTTTAATCAAGATCAAAAGACCATAAAACTATCAGCCAAGTTAAGGGCTTCAACTCTTGTGTCTATTCTGTCACATTTTCAACTTCAAAAACCAAAGCAAGTCACTTTCGGCAGGAGGTGAGTTCATGCTCAGAGGGCAAGGAGAAGGGAGAAATAGAGGTGAACATGGGAGTCGATAAAAAATTCCTTTAGCAGAGGATGGTTTCGATCCATCGACCTCTGGGTTATGGGCCCAGCATGCTTCCGCTGTGCAACTCTGCTCTTATTCATTGCAATAATTTCATATGAACATGGTCTATGGTATCAATAGGTTTTCTTAGCAGTTAAATCAACTGGACTTGGAGGAAGAGATTGGCAAATGTGAAGCAATGTGCCACAATGGGAAGGTTCACATCTTAGCTCTTACCTTCTTTGAAGACCAGACTGGAGAAAAAGAACACTACCTCCTGTATGTCTCATTGGACATTCCATGTGCTATAAAGCTCAGGTGGCTTTTGCAGGATTCAACAAGTGTACTTCTTATAGTAGAATAAGCTGCAAATAGCCAACACAGTCAACTGACAGTCAATTGGCAGTGGTGGGATTTGAACCCACGCCTCCTGAGAGACTGGAGCCTTAATCCAGCGCCTTAGACCACTCGGCCACACTACCGCTTGAAACTGTTTTTTACCCAAACGAAGCGGAGGCGTTTAGATGAAAATTCCACTCTGACTACAATTGGACAATCAAATCGAAAAAACACATGGAAGAACATTCGAAACTTCAAACACATACCCTGTGGGAGTATAGGGCTTTAATCAAGATCAAAAGACCACAAAACTATCAGCCAAGTTAAGGGCTTCAACTCTTGTGTCTATTCTGTCACATTTTCAACTTCAAAAACCTAAGCAAGTCACTTTCGGCAGGAGGTGAGTTCATGCTCAGAGGGCAAGGACAAGGGAGAAATAGAGGTGAACATGGGAGTTGATAAAAAATTCCTTTAGCAGAGGATGGTTTCCATCCATCGACCTCTGGGTTATGGGCCCAGCATGCTTCCGCTGTGCCACTCTGCTCTTATTCATTGCAATAATTTCATATGAACATGGTCTATGGTATCAATAGGTTTTCTTAGCAGTTAAATCAACTGGACTTGGAGGAAGAGATTGGCAAATGTGAAGCAATGTGCCACAATGGGAAGGTTCACATCTTAGCTCTTACCTTCTTTGAAGACCAGACTGGAGAAAAAGAACACTACCTCCTGTATGTCTCATTGGACATTCCATGTGCTATAAAGCTCAGGTGGCTTTTGCAGGATTCAACAACAAGTGTACTTCTTATAGTAGAATAAGCTGCAAATAGCCAACACAGTCAACTGACAGTCAATTGGCAGTGG